>NC_085865.1:55247149-55249649 GCF_034702125.1 Engraulis encrasicolus
AAAACCCAAATATCTCAGACTAGCCGCCGAAGCACATAAAAACATGTTGCATTTAAAAGCTAGGACCCTCATCTTGCATTAGAATGTGTTCATTCAGCTCTAAAATACCCACATTTTTAATTTATAAAATCTCATATCTCAAGAGCCTGAATGCAGTGTCTATGTCGCTCCAGGCGCCTAGGTCAATGCAGCGTATACGCAGTATCAGCCTTAAATGAGTTAAGCTATCATCAGTGCGTCACGCCAAAAACCCTCTGCTTTGTGAACATGGAGGTTCAAAATACATTGAGATTCAGCTTGTGGGTGCGATTTTCAGCCTTTTTAAGTTTGCTAACTTTTTTTTACATGCAGCCAAAAGTTTTTTCTTCCACTATAGAAGTTGAGCGTGCCCATAATTGCATTTGTGTGTGTGTCCATTCGTACCAACCACGTGTTTGCGCAAGTGGGCCATAGTGTGTGTGTGTGTGTGTGTGTGTGTGTCCATACGTACCAACCACGTGTTTACGTAAGTGGGCCATAGTGTGTGTGTGTGTGTGTGTGTGTGTGTGTGTGTGTGTGTGTGTGTGTGTGTGTGTGTGTGTGTGTGTGTGTGTGTGTGTGTGTGTGTGTGTGTGTGTGTGTGTGTGTGTGTCCATACGTACCAACCATGTGTTTGCGTACGTGGGCCATGGTGTAGAACTTCTTCTCGCAGATCTCGCAGGAGAATTTCTTCTCTGCGTAGCCGTGGACAATCTTATTGTGTTCGTGCAGAGACCACAACTTCTTAAACGCCTTCCCACACGTCACACACTACAGGACACACAGACACACAGACACACAGACACACACACACACACACACACACACACACACACACACACACACACACACACACACACACACACACACACACACACACACACACACACACACACACACACACACACACACACACACACACACACACACATTGTTAGAGAGAATCCCACTTCTCCTTGTCTGTAAATGGTAATTTCAGAGTCTCGACTCTAAAATTGCTCACTCTAACAGCTTGTATTTGCTATTTCGCGCTAGATGAATCAATGAACTACAACTCTTTTCCATAATAAGGCCACGATTACACTGGACGCGGACTTCTGTTTACAATCCGCAATGCACATCCAGGTGATTTATCTGTAGTGATCACACTGAGCGTGGATCCGCTGCCCGATTGAATGCAGTGACCAGGCAACGTTGTAACGGCTGAATTGTTACTAGCAACGCAATTGTTGGACTTATTTCAATGTTGTGAAAATATATACAAAATGCTTTGTAAATTCATCTATGTAAGATGGATAGAAGATAAGCTCTTCTCTTGCTCTCCTAACGTTGGATCCTAAATCTGATATGAATGTTGATAACAGTCTTTCATTGAACATCTGGAAATCCGCCAATTATGTGAAGCGGATTTTCCACCTTGAGTTGAGCTTTTTACAACTCGATCCATCCGGCGTGGAGAGGCAGAAAATCCGCAATCCCTTCGCTTATATTCGACACAGAAAACGCTAATTTTCATTAACAAACAATATAACACATCCTCCACTTCCTACTGTAAAATCCGCGTCTAGTGTGATCATGGCCTAATGAAAGGCAGCTACTAGGACCTTGCAAACTAATTGGATGCCACTATAATCTTCAGTCATCATTTTGTCCATAAACGTCTATTGGTAGAAGTAATACAAGTAAGCAGGGACAATGACAGTTTCAGCTCGGGTCGGTACAAAGACATCTTAAAGACCCCCCTACTCAATAAATACAAAGCAATGGATATTCGATTCTGGGGCCCCTCTATCCCTGGGCCCGGGACAACTGACCCCTTTGTCAACCCCTTCCACATCAACACACTCCTACTCCCTCTCCCCCACCCCCTTGTCAGCTTCCCTGAAAGTAAGAATGTGAGCAATAGTAAGAATGGTAAGCGAAGGAGTACATACAGTATAGTACTCCAGTAATGACAGTATAGTAGAGTAGAAACAATATGAGAGTAACAGTGGTAGTAAGAGAAGGAGAGATATAGCGGCACGAGTAATAAAAGGAGTCTGGAAAGGAAATGAGTTGGCGGTGTGTGTGTGTGTGTGTGTGTGTGTGTGTGTGTGTATGTGTGTGTGTGTGTGTGTGTGTGTGTGTGTGTGTGTGTGTGTGTGTGTGTGTGTGTGTGTGTGTGTGTGTGTGTGTGTGTGTGTGTGCAGCAGAGAGGAGCCAGATATTCACTAAAGTATGTGAGCTCCCTCTCTCTCTCTCTGGCATCCCTCTCAACAACCTAGTAATTCCCTTTTGCTGTGCTCCAAAGAGATAGCTTTGAGACCAGACTGGCAGACTGAGCAACAACAGGCAGGCACACACACGTGCACATGCACACACACACGTGCACACGCAGGCAGACAGGTATGCGCATGCACACACACACGCACACATGCACAGTCACACAGCTTCTCACACACACACACGCACACACGCACAGGCACAGCCCTGTAGCCAGACA
>NC_085865.1:55267149-55269649 GCF_034702125.1 Engraulis encrasicolus
TCAATGCAGATAGGCTACCTGCTCAGCACGGAGGTAGGTAGGCTACTCTTTTCTTGCGCTATGCAAACAGGGTCATCTCTTGCGCTTTGCGCAGATTAGAATGGCGGTCCAGCAACATTCAAAACGCAGACTGGTGCCCCGTCAAAAATCTCGTCATTATTTTACCACACTTCAGCTATAACGGGCGTTGTCAGATGGTCAGAGACATGGCCAAGTAACCAGAGCTTTGAGACCGCAAAATAAAAACAGAATGAAGGTTCAAGACTGACAGCTGTTCGCACCGCCACCTTGACATTGGCAACTGATGAATATGACGTCGACTAATATCGACAGAATCAATCTGCAAATTCGATGACCAGGGCGGGCAGCATTGCACCCGGTTGAGAAACCGCTTTTCTTCAAGACTATGATATTAGCTAAAATAGGCTCACCTTCTCTCAAGTTCACACCATTTGCACCTGCTGCGACAGGGGGCATCTTCACGTTCGTGACATTTTCTGAAATTGAGTGGGATTCATTTTACAAATAGCCTAGGCTTTGCTATAATTTGGATATTTGAACCAACATCGACCCATGTTGGTCTTTTGGGACACTTGTTATGAATATAGGCCTATCAAAGACAAATATGGGTTCACAATGATAGCCAACAAAATGAGATTATTTTTTCATTTGACATCGGCTATCACAGAAGGCCACACGGAATGGGAATGGGATAGGCTAGTTAGGTATCCTACTTTGTAGGCTGTAATTTTGACATTTGGGCTCACCTTTCTTGCAAGAAATCAGCTGCAGTTGCTTTCCTTCATTTTGTTTCCCCTGTCTCTCTTGCCTTTCTATTCTTTTTGTGAAAGCCTGGTGTTTTAGAAGTCTGTTTCATTGCTAAACCGGCTGCTGCTGCGTTTAATGCCTAATAATAATGACGTGAGTGAGTGTTGATTCCGCATATTGTACAATCAAAAGTCCGCGAGAGGGCGGACTAAACCAATGCGTGATAATGGGGGTGTCTGATATAGAATATAGCTGATTTGCAGGCTAGTATATCCAATTCAACAGATGTATTTCCAGAGAACCTTGGAATTACATAAATTACCAACATGTATTGACATTATTTTTAAAATAATGTTTAAAAAAATGAAAGAAGAAACATATTTTCCATGGGAGGGCCCCCGGTGGGCCCCCCAAGTGGTCTGGGCTCTAAGAATGAGTCAGGGTTTTCCCCCCCTGTTCCACGCCGCTGCACACACACACACACATACGTTAAAACTCACACACACGTATGGGCATATCCTTAGTATGGGCTACACACACACACACACACACACACACACACACACACACTTGTGCTACAAATGTGACACCCTAACTACTTTTGCATGACCCTAATGATAGATAGCAAAACTTGACATCTGTAAACAGCCGCAAAATTACATTAAAATACATTACATTTGCCAGATGCTTTTATCCAAAGTGACTTCGAGGACATCATCATAGCACACAAAGTGTACATTGCAGACTGCAAAGCAGATATAAAGTGCAGATATACTTGCAGATCCAAAGTGCACAGGAAATATACAGAACAATAGGTGCAAATGCCAAGTGGGGATAGGTTTTTTTATTTACATGTACATTAGCACAGGGTTAAGTAGAGTACACACACACACACACACACACACACACACACACACACACACACACACACACACACACACACACACACACACGCGCGCGCGCGCGCCTTAGTCTACCCCGAGTCTCTGCCGGCTCAGGCATCAGTGCAGTAAAAATGTAGTCACAAAAAAATCAATCTGAACATGTCCCACTCTAAGTATATGGTAAGGGTATGATGAGCATACAACAATAACACGATTAGCTGTGATTAGCTATTCAGCTGATGGAACAAAAAACCTTTGAAGTCTAAGGGCTCCCAAGGGCCCGGCGCTACTCTCTCTGCACACGCACACGCACACGCACACGCACACGGACACGGACACGGACACGCACACACACTCACACTCACACTGACACATTAGTGCCCAGCATTGTCCCCTTTAGAGAGGATTACCACTATTATTATTCTGAGGAGTACGGAGTCTATATTACCATTCAGAGGAGCATGGTCTCACTGCAGTGTCCCTTCTGAGGACACCCTTAATGTTAGGGTGAGTCATAACTGCCCGAAAAGTTGTTTTCTTTTATGGGTCCATTTTCTGGCAGAACACCTGAAGGACTGTCTTCAGAAGTGATTCTTACTCCTGACTGCTGTCGAAAAACATTAAGGTCTTTTTCTAAATGGTCGTTTTGTGCCTTTATTTGACAGTGAAGCTGAGCAGTTGACAAGAAATGAGCGGGAGAGAGATCATGGGGGAAGGGGAAATGGCCCGAAATGGCAGGACCTGAACCCAGATGCAGATGGGCTGCATGGTCAGGTGCACCAGCGTACTGCGTCACATTACCCACAAACGTGAAGGACTTCAACTGTAGTATCTCCCCCAGTAATGGA
>NC_085865.1:55277149-55279649 GCF_034702125.1 Engraulis encrasicolus
AGGGCTACACAGGAGTAACATCACAAATACGTGATTAGAATTTTGCCCAAAATTTGAGTTCTCATTATTATGTCATAAGGACTTTTCAAGATTTTTTAACACAGACGTCTATGGGAGCTGTAGAGTGTTCAAGTAAAATTCTAGAAGAACCTGGGGAAATGTCTTACTCCTCAAAGGGTTAAGTAGACTGTTTATCCAGGCCTACACATTATTGCACAGAAGCTGGTCTGGTCCAGGAGGAAATGCACTACTGTACCGCTACTATGGCAACCCTACACAAAAGATGCTCGGCTGCTACGGCAACCCCAAACAGCAGCATCATAATTGCATACACTACCATTTGACCTTGGGCCAGCAGAGAGAGAGAGAGAGAGAGAGAGAGAGAGAGAGAGAGAGAGAGAGAGAGAGAGAGAGAGAGAGAGAGAGAGAGATACTCGTAAAGCATCACAGTCTGAAGCCTGAAGTGAGTGTATTACAGTAACCTCTCTCTTTCTCTCTCTCTCTCTCTGTCTCCCTCTCTCTGCTAGACTGTTACAGTGACCTCCGTCTCCGTCTCTCTCTCTCTCTCTCTCTCTCTCTCTCTCTCTCTCTCTCTCTCTCTCTCTCTCTCTCTTTCCGTCTCTCCAGCTCTCTTTTTCTCTCTCCCTCGTTCGCTCTCCTTCTCTGCAACAGTGACCGCTTTCTGTCTCCCTTTATGCTACAGTAACCAAAAGCGCCCCTCTCCCCCCTCTCTCTCCGCTCCCCTGCCCTGCTCAGCTCAGCTCCCCTCCCCTTACCCCACCTCCTCTCCCGCTGAAAGACAGCAAAGTCTGAAAGTCGAGGCAGGACGGGTGGTGTTCGTGTGTGTGTGTGTGTGTGTGTGTGTGTGTGTGTGTGTGTGTGTGTGTGTGTGTTGGGGCGGGCAGGAATGTCCTGAATAGGCAGTTACATAAAATCCTCAGTGTACCGCCATGGCTGGACTCACACACACACACACACACACACACACACACACACACACACACACACACACACACACACACACACACACACACACACACACACACACACACACACACACACACACACACACACACACACACAGGCCATGCATGGACTCTCTCTCTCTCTCACACACACCCACACGCACGCGCACGCACACACACACACACACACACACACACACACACACACACACACACACACACACACACACACACACACACACACACACACACACACACACACACACACACACACACAATACAGCTCTCTGTGTATTACATGCCAGCCCTGCTCAGCCTCATGTGTGGCAACCTGGATATGCACACACACGCACACACAAGCACACACACACACACACACACACACACACACACACACACACACACACACACATACACACACACAAACACACACACTCACACACCAGGTCAGAGAGGACGCATTCACCATTAGCGATGTACTTCAGATACTCCAAGACCATGGCACTCCATGACCATAAAGAGCAATATAAAAATACAAGATCGCATACAGTACGATGCTTGCTACTACAGAACGATATAACAATTTAAGGCCAAATATGTATGCTTAGACTGGGCACACACATCTTTATGGCTATACTGTATTTCACATCTTTATGGATATCTTCCACACACCGCGCTCTTCTGTCTTTGTTGGTGCGTCTCTGAAGTAAGCAAGAGCCTTCCTCAGTGTCACAGGAAATAGACAGAGACTGTGACACTGAGGAAGGCTCTTGCAGCCGAAACGTCTGTCTGTCCCTGCAATGTATGAATAAAAGAAAAGAATAAGAAAGAAGGAAAAAACTGAGTGCGATCCATTTCCTAGCTATTTGATTACATCTTTATGGATACACTGTACTTCACAATGCAGATTTTTAGTTTGTCCTCCCCAGTTCCTCAGTGGCATGCATCACACACACAGTCACACGGCACTGACCACTACAAAGACGAGGTGACAGACAGTGATGGGCAAAATCCATTTTACAATCTAGGGCCACATATTGCAAATGACCTTGTTTTACCTGTCCAATGCAACCAGGTGATAATTCAACCAGCCAATCACCTGGCTGAATACAGTAGGACAGTTATGTGTGAATCCAGACTGTGTGTGTGAATCCATTTTACCCATCACTGGTGACAGAGTTACAGCTGTGAACTGAGAATGTTATTACTACTACTATGTTATTACTACATACATGGTGTTACTACTACTATGCCACTACCTACATTATTTACACTATGAAGTTTACTACTAATAGTATGTCACTACATAGTACTACACTACTTTTATATTAGGTACAATAATATGTTCTTATCACTACACAGCCTTTACACTTTGGAATGGTGTTCATTGTAATCATTATTTCACATACTTGGGAACAATGTGTAAAAAGTATATGCATTTATGTATGTGTGTGTACTGTTGTGTGATGACACAACATAAGAGGTGGCAACTCCTGCTGTTTGTGTTTGTGTTTGTGTTTGTGTGTGTGTGTGTG
>NC_085865.1:55282149-55339649 GCF_034702125.1 Engraulis encrasicolus
CATCGCGTTCTTGCAAACTGTCCAATTCCTCCTCTCTGGGTCGATATGCTTTGTGCGCAAAAACTTCATCAAAGCGCGCAGTTGTCCCCGATGACATCCAGAGCCAAATGAAAACAACCGCACGTTCAGACCAAAACCAGGACTAAGTTTCATAGGCCTAGCCAAGTAGCTCACATTTGGAAGAGATCAAGTAGAGGCTGAAAAAATAAACAGAAAATGTTGGAGTATACTGTACCATTTTGATCATGGATATTGCTGCGCAGCTGCGTCCCCAAATAGCTCCCGATACATCCCACTTCCGCTCTCCTCGAAACTATCGGCTGGATTTTCACATTTCTTTAGTTTTCCTTCCCCTCCGTCCTTTTTTCGCTCAGCTAGCATTCAGACAGACAAAACTGCAGAGGCTGCTTTTGCAGAAGGAATTGGTGATTGGAGCGCAGCGATCATATGGCGTTTTAGTCAGAAGTTTTAAAGGGACACGGCACTATATTTAAATAAAGTAGCCCCTCTGCCATTCCGGTCCACTTATTACAACATTACTGTTTGGCAAAGCGTGCCAGAATGTACATTACGTCATTATCCTCCACCTCCGTGCTCTCTCCGTGTCGACAGGGTGCGCGTGCATGGGTATGCGCGTGTGGGACTGGGCACCCGTCTGGAGCGCACGTGAGAGAAGAGGTGCTTGCGAATGACATGCGTGATGCTCCGTGTGTGTAGAAATGCATTTTCTGTGCGTCGTTCACTCTGGAGTAACATCCCATCACACATCACGTTACGCAAGCCTACTCGTGGGCCGGCAGGACAAACTAGCTTTGCGCCACACTTCACCTCCTGCCAGGATAGATTGATGGTCAAGTAAAGAGGGAAGTGTTGGGAGTAACTGGTTAAAAATGTAATTAAATACTGTAATACATTGTTGTTTGCGATAATGCAGCACTATAAGGCATGAGGCTATAGGGGGAAATGGTAGGTCTACTATTTACTCATTTATTTTGCAAGTGGGCCTAATGTACACCAACCTAGACTGAAGTGGTGGTGTGGAACATTTATTGCAATGGCCAACTCCACATATTTTCACTGAACATGATGTCAATCAAATAGGCACAAACTCGCCTGATGGGATAGTGGGCACGGTGGTCAGACATACACAGCTGTTACTGTTTACCCACATGACACATGTTTGTTTGGTTATTACACTTAAACAATTAGGTTATTGGTGGTTTGCCCTGTTACACTAAAAGCATGAGCATATTCCACTTAGGGCTGCACAATTAATCAAAATTAATTGCAAATCACGATTTTGAGTGTGATAACATTTTTTTATAATTACCAGTGTCCTCCTAATTGTTATGCAAATTTATTTATTGTAACATTATCTTACCATGTTCAAGATTTGGTGATTTGTGGCAAAAAAGCAGATTTGGCAGATAAGACCACAGCTGATGACTGCTTTAACCCATTGACGCCTAAGGCACCTGCAAAAAAGGGTGCTGAATGCCTGAGCCCTTTTTAAGAAAAAGCTGCGCTCAGCCTATAAAAACCTATATATCTCAGCTTCTGAAGCACATAAAAATATGTTGCATTTAAACGCCAAGACCCATATCTTTCATTAGAATGTGTTCATTCATATCAAACAAACAGATTTTTAATAAAGTTGTCTCAAATCTTACGAGCCTGAATGTTGCATAATGACGCTCCAGGCGCCAGGGCCAATGTTGCGCAACGCAACATCAGGCATCAATGGGTTAACTGTACCTGATGCCAAGAGTCGCCACAGCAGAAATCATCAGCCTGAACAAGAAGGCAAACGGAGACACTGTGTATTGTAAAAGTATTTAATATTCTGCTGATACAGTACTCTTCAGGCATTTCAGAAAAGGTCAAGACAGTTCTTTATAAGACACAGTTTTACATTCATATAGTAATTAAAAAAAACAAAAAAATAGCAGTGTAGTTCAAACATTTTAAGATCAGTTTGAGAGTTACAAAAACAGACCAATTCTCCATTTATGTGCAAGGTAAATGTACCCTATCCCAAGTCGGCTAATTGAAGATGCTTTAGAGATCAGAACACACAACATGAGTGAAGGCTACATGTTAAAGTGATACCAAACCATTTCTGGAAATAAGCTCAATAATTGAGTTTTACTGTACCTTTCTTCTGTTCTTTGAGCCATTCTCACAGTCTGATGATGTTACTGTATTTCTAGTTCCAAGCTAGCAATCATTATTGAATCTTATTGGTGCAGCTAGCCAATAGCTGCTTAGCAGGACCCATAAGATTCGATTACATATGCTAGTTTGGAGGTCGAATTTGCATTGCCAGACTTGGAAAACGACTGGAGGAACAGGAAAATGGTAAAACTCAACCATTTAACCCAAGGGCAGATGTAAAATTAGCATATTTCCAGATATGGAGCAGGTATTGCTTGAAATCCCAGTACAAGAGAAGAAACCAAATCACCCAAAAGGCCGGGGACATACTGTAATGCCTACAACAGTAGGGGACATGCTTGCTGTGAGTCTTAAATTACGTGCACAACCGCGTGCACATACAGAACTTGCTTCAGACCGATCAGAGCACAATGCATGATACCAGAGGCATCATGTACGGGGGGCAGATAGACAACATGAGTCTTTGGAAGATCGCACTACGCGGTCCTGTAAATATTGCAATATACACACTTATTGTAATGTATTGCGTACATTGTATCGGGTCCACGTCTGGTCTACTACGCGCAAAATTGACATAAAATTCGCATGACAACGCACGCATGCACGAAAAGTGCACTCGCAGGCTTATCCTGCAGCAAGTATGTCCCCGGCCTAGGAGTCCCATCCCCTTTACAGTATACCCAGAAGGCCCCTTTAACACACACACACACACACACACACACACACACACACACACACACACACACACACACACACACACACACACACACACACACACACACACACACACACACACACACACACACACACACACACACACACACACACACACACACACACACACACACACACACACACACACACAGGCTTCAAACACACCCAGAGCGTGTTTGGGATGTTCACACAATTATGTATGTACACAGCATAAACTTATCAACATTTCTGGGTACAAATAAACAATCCCCATTGAATGGTGACAACCGAAAACCAGTGATGTATATAAAAAAGATAGTTATTTATTATGATCTTATTTAACATTCTTGATATTGTAAAAGAGATTTTAATATTCACATTCAAGGTGTTGTATAAATGAAGCATAGGACACTGATGAGCTTACTGCAGGAAGAAGAGCTCTACTGACCACCACATTGGCACCCTGTGTGTGTGTGTGTGTGTGTGTGTGTGTGTGTGTGTGTGTGTGTGTGTGTGTGTGTGTGTGTGTGTGTGTGTGTGTGTGTGTGTGAGTGAGTGTGTGTGTGTGTGTGTTTTAGCTGTATCTGCTGCTGTGACTGTGTCTGGAGGAGCTTCTACTGTACGATCGGTAAGACCTGCACAGGAGGGAGAAACATAATTAAAGTTCATAAATAACACGTAGGATATTTTGGATTATTTGGTGCTAGTCGGCTAGTTCTTGGTGATATGAAATTAGGCTATGTTATGATCATTTCCAGTGTAATCTTTATACAGTATCTCCATATAGATGTGAAACACAGTGTATCTATAAAGATGTGGGCATCATACTGTGTACAATCTTGTTTTTTTGTAATACTTTTAAAATATTTTTAGCCATGGTCTTGGAGTATCTGAAGTACATCGCTAATGGTGAACGTGTCCTCTCTGACCTGGTGTCTGTGTGTGTGTGTGTGTGTGTGTGTGTCTGACCTGCTCCTTCCTCTGCGTCGCCCTCTGTTGGTGCTGCGACTTCTACTGCGACTGGAGGAGCTGTACGAGTGGGACCTGAGGCACGCGGGCACACACACGCAAAGAAAACAAATAAATTAGTCCTACAAAAAGGCTAAAACATTGTTGGACTGAGGCTAGAAGAATAGTACTATTGTTTTTCATTAATGTTTTTCATTTACATTATTCAATTGGTGTTGCTTTATACTAATTTTGTTTGTTTTATATTAAATGCTTGATGTCTGCATACCTGGCCCTCCAGTGTACAGTAATGTAATGTAATTTTTTGCTTTTAGCATTAGCTATTCTTTCTTTTCTGTGTGTGTGTGTGTGTGTGTGTGTGTGTGTGTGTGTGTGTGTGTGTGTGTGTGTGTGTGTGTGTGTGTGCGCGTGGGTGTGTATACCTGGCCCTCCTGCGAGGGGAGTAGCTTCTGGAGTGACTCCTGCTGTACGAGCGACTGTGGAACAGAAAAGAAAATCATACTGGCTTCTAATAATAACAATAATAACACAAATAAATAATGACTCCTGCAGTTTTATGGGCTGTGGAGATACAATATTATTCCATTTAATCAGGCACATCTCGGTCCTACAGCCCGTCTTTACTGGACCATCTTACCTGTGTTTGTGTGTGTATCTCGCTTGCCAGTCTATGTGTGTGTGTGTGTATGTGTGTGTGTGTGTGTGTGTGTGTGTGTGTGTGTGTGTGTGTGTGTGTGTGTGTGTATGTGTGTGTTACCTGCGGTAACTCCTGTATGTGCTGCTTCTGGAGCGAGGACGCCCCCTGCTGTATCTTCTCCTGCTGCGACTGCGACTGTAACTCCTGAAGGGGGACATACAAATACAGTTTTATTACATTACATTGCCCTTAGCTGGCACTTTTATCCAAAGCAACTTACAGTTATTTACAGGGAATTGGTTACAGTCCCTGGAGCAGTGTGGGGCTAGATGCCTTGCTCAAGGGAACCTCAGCAATGTACTGTATGGAGGTTTAGGGGGAGGTCAGGTGGAGACTGCGTCTGGTTGTAAGGGCCGTACACGCACATCGCTGCTATTTACTAGCTTCTCGCTTGCTCGCCTACTCGCCTCTCTTTCATGGAATGTTCGCTGAAAGTTCCCGCGGCTTTAACTATCAATGAACAGGCGAGAAGTACCAAACTCTGCATTCCAATTGGTTACTTGCTTACTCGCCTCGCTCGAAGATAAAATATTTTCAACTCGGGATCCGCCCACATCGCATCGCTAGTACAGTACTCGCCTACTCGCCTGCTTGTCTCGCTGGAACACATTGACATTCTATTGAGTTCATTCGCTGAGCGAGTAACTAGCAGCGACGTGTGTGTACGGCCCTTTAAGCCCATCTCCTCAATCATTAGGCCACGGTTGCCCTCACAGTAAAACAGTACAAATACACATAAAAAAGATTGCATGTTTCCTTCATAACTCCATACAATATTACGCTACCGACACCACCACATTGTGCCGGCACCTTGTTCTATTTTTTGGAGAAAAAAAATGTGCGGGGGGCGCGATAGCTCAATGGGTTGCACCATTAGACTGGTGACTGGGGTTCGATATTGGCCCAAAGTCCTTTGCCAATCCTTCCCCATCTCTCTCTCCCAACTCGTTTCCTGTCACACTCTTAAACCGTCATATCTCAAATAAAAGCATTAAAAAAGCCCAAAACACAGAGAAAAAAGTGTGGCACGACCCATGTGTGGGAGGCCTTGGGTGGAATCTACCGGTGTATGGGTGGCCTTGTCATAGTCAAGTTTAGGAACTCCTGTGCTACGCTACCTGGATGAGTAGCTGGAGCTCCGGGACCTGCTGCGTGAGTAGGAGTGTGAGCGCCCCCTGGAGTGAGAGCGGTGGCGTGACGCCGAGCGCGATTTGGAACCGCCGGACCTGCTGCGGCTGCCAGGCCGGTCCTCGGTCTCCGAATTAGACCGCTCATCGCTGGAACTGTCCTGGTTGCGAGGCCGCTGGTTCAGACGCGCCGTCTTGCGCACCTCATCGAACAGGGAGCCCGGACGTACTCGGCTCTTGCTCTTTATCTCGATTTTCAGCCCGGACGCCTTGCCCTCCAGGTGGCCCGAGGACCTGTGGGACCTGAGGATGAAAGAAGCGAAGATCGGCAACAATAGTTGGTTACTACACTAGCTACTTTGTTGGTTGCCGTGCAATTTCCTATTGGCAACTACCAAAGTTACTAACTGGCTAACAACAGCTTTCGAGAAAACCTACCCAGATTTTTCTTTGTTTATTCGACCACAAATGCTTCGGATATAACCGTTCTTCTTCAGCATGTTATGGAGATTGCACCCATTGGTGGTAGGTGTGACCCTACACCCAATAATTGTCATACAAACGTATTACTTCCCCTAAAGGCAAAAATAATTCAAATCAGTGTGTGAGTGTTTGCACAATGGGCGCCTTCTTGGCAGCCTCCAGTAAATGTGACAATGTGTAGGCCTACTATGTATGTGTATTTGAACGAGTGAACTATATAGCTGTGATATTGTGCTATTAAAATACATGTTGTTGTATTTACCTGAGGACAGTGGACATGACACTGGCGGCCTGCTGTGCTGTGATGCCCTTCAGCGGCTTCCACTTGGGGTCAAGCACTTGGTCCTCCAAGATGCTGCTGGGTGCTTGGCTGTCTGCTGGGCCCCCCTGCTGATGCGCCTCCGTTGACGTGGGTTGGTCCTTCTCCTTCTCCGTGCCTTTGGTCAGCTTGTGCGTCATTTCCACGACGATGTGCCCCGAGGGCTCGGTGATGATTTCCGGAACGGTCTGATGGTCAGGGGTGCAGATCTCCATGTGGTCATCATCTTCTTCTTCCTGCTGCTGATGCTCTGGCGCCCCCTTGTGGTGTTGTGCTCCTCCATTGGCGCTCCTGACGTCGCTGGTGAGGTGGGCCTGGTGCTGTGCTGGGCTCCTGTGGCTGTGGCTCGACTTTCCCCTTTTTATTGAGTCATCCTCATCTTTTGCTGACATGGGCGTATCCTGAGAGGAAGAGTAGCCTCTCTCTTGTGGATCCTTGGGCTTCTCTTGTGGTTTGAAAGCTTCTGCCATGGCGCCCCGTCTGCCCCGCTTGGCATTCTTCCCTTGCACCAGAGTGTCGTCCTCCTCTCCTTCCTCTCCGAACTCTAGAGGAGGCTGCCAGTGGAATGTCTCTTTCGTCGGCTTTTGGTGCTTCTTCTTCGACCGTTTCGTTTTGGATTTCGAGTGCTGGTTTCCAGACTTCACAGAGCTTCTCCTCTTGTGCTTGTGTTTCCGCTTGGCTTTCTTGGACTTGTGTTTGTCTGCTCCTCCGGAACGCTCGTCCTGAGTCTGGTGTTCACCCATCGGTTCTCTTGACATGGCAGGAGCTAGAAGATGAGGCATTTCTTGGTGCATGTTTTGGGGTTTCTGTGCTGGTGAGAGGTGGCCAACGCCATCAGACTCAGACGTAGCCTCGCCTTCCTCTTTGTCAGATACGCGTTTCAAAAACTTCTGCTTGATCAGCGGCTCGTCAGAATCACTGTCTGAGTCCCAGCCGCCCGACGGATGCCTTTCGTGGAAAGAGGGCACCTGCTTTGTCTCAGGAACGTCGGTGGATCCTTCCCAAGTAGACGTGCTTTTGGATTCCTCTGCAAGTGGAAGCTTTGGACGTTGGAGCATTCCGCTACCATAGGGTGACGCAGCGATCACTTCTTTCTGCCCCTTGGACCCGTTCTGATTGTAAACAGAATCTCTAAGGATGCTATCCCCATCACCTCTGTATGGTGCCGCCACATACTCCTGACCTGCACTGGGAAGCATGTACTTGGCGTCGTTGTGGCCGACCTTTAGGGATCCGTGGGGGTGTTTTCTCGTCTGATGCTCTAACGGGGAGTGGGGGCGTTTTCTAGCCTGGTGCTCCGAGGGTAATCTCTTTGAGCTTCCTCGTCTGGGTGAGTCGTATGAGTCCGAGCGGCTGTATGACGAGGACCGGCTATCGTAGCGACCGGAAGAGTGCAGCGAGGATCTAGAGCGCCCCCTGCTGTGAGAGCGGCTGTACGAGCGGCTGCGAGAGCGGCTGCTGGAGGAGGCACTACGGGAGTGGCGATAGGGGCTCCGGGGGCCCCGGCCCTTGTGCTGCCCCAGGGGTCCCTGAACCTTCTGCATCACAGGCAGCCCTGTGGACGCAAGCTGCTTCTGTAAGGCTGAGTTTGCAAATACACCAGTTTGCACCGTGGGTGGTTTGGTCTTCTCTTTGATCTCCTGGACGCGGACATACGATGGTTTCCACGGTTTCTGTCCTGGTTTCCAGCGAGATGGCGGTGGGCTGTCGCTGAGAGGGAGCACTGGAGCACTCTCGGACGCGGAGGAGGCGGCTGGGGCTTTCAGTTCTGTGCTTTGAACAACCTGCTGCAGCGGAACAGTCTTGGGTTTCGTGCTGTCGATTAACTTTCCCTTACGAGGAGATCTGGAGGCCTGCCGTCTCCTCGGCCTGCCTCTGTATCTGGACCTGCTGTCCGACCTGGATCGTGACCTCGTCCTGCTTCTGGACCTCGAGCGAGACGACGACCTACTCCTTGATCTCGACAGTGAATAAGACCTTGTCCGTGACCTAGACCTCGGCCTGCCTCTGGACACTGAGCGGCTCCTGGAGCGCGTCCAGCTCCTTGACCTAGAAGACGACCTTGCCTTCCTGGGTGACCTGGAGTAGCTGCGAGAGTAGGACCTGCTTCTGGAGCGGGAATAAGATCTTGAGTTACGAGACGAGGCGGTCCAGCGACCCTTCCTGTCCGATCCTGACCAGCGTCTCCTGAGGGAGCCCCTGGAGGAAGATGGTGAGCGTGACCTCCTCTCCGCAAGGGTCGTCACCTTTGACCTCTCCCCATCAGACAACGGTGAGCCCTTTGGCCTGTGCTTCGAGCTCTTGTGCCTTTTTGAATGCTTGTGTTTCTTGTTCTTTTTCTTGTGCTTGGATTTCTTCCGTTCTTTTCTGTGATGGCGGGACGGGCTGGAGTGGTTTGATCCGTGACCTTGTGACTGCTCAACTGATCTTGACCTAGACCAGGGGCTGGCACCTGGGTCATCCCATCTGAAAAGAAATGTTAAGAAAAACATTAGCCACTACAACCATGACATGATAACTAAATCCAGACTTTAGGCAATGACTAAATTGCATCCATCTAAAGTTCTCAAAACAGGATGAATTGCTAAGTTAACTCTTGCACTTTTCAGTCAAGGCTATATCTGCCAGTCAGCGGAACATAGTGATGGTGGTGTCTCAGCGCCTTAAATTACATTACACTTTGCGGACACCTTTATCCAAAGCTACTTACAGATATCTACAGGGTACTAGTTACAGTCCCAGAAGCAGTATGTGGTTGGGCACATCAGTCATGGACTGCATTAGGGAGTGAAAGGGTGGGATTCGAACCCTCTGACATAAAGCCAATCTCCCTAGCCACTAGATACCTGTCTTCTTTGCTCCACTTCTCCACACTGGGCTCCTGGTAGCTCTTCAGCCGCTGCATCTCCTCTTTCCAGTGTGGGGGAGTCTCGCTGCTCCCCCGAGCATCCTCCGACTCCGAGCCAGACTTCAGGCCAGGGGGTGTGTGGTATCGCTACAAGAAGGGCGCAAACAGGATAACCTTCATCACAAACTCAAAGGTTACGTCACAACGCAAACTACAGCAGCAAAGGGCACAAATGGGCATGGATTACCTCGCATCCAAAAGGAAAACATCACAGGTTCGCTTGGGGAATAAGAAAATAATCTTACAGTTCAACATGAGACTTGAAGGAGGTAAGTATCCACTATGTGTAAGGCTGCTCAATGTACAAACTAAATCTGTGTAATTACACGTGTGTTAAGCTGGGTGACTGATCCTATAAAATCACTTGGTCAATGACGTTTTAAATTAGTAATTCGTAATGAATGTACTGCAATTAATACGTGCCTACTATAATCCACTAAAAACAACAACAAAAAACAATGAATGCAATAGTGCCATTAGCGGTCGTTGCACCACCTTGACGTGTGCTACTACTATAAGTATAACTCACAATAAAATGATCACTATAATAGTGAGTGACGAGGGAAAAAGAAAGAACTGAAATAAAGGGTGAAATGTAGGTACCATCGTTCCCCTGCCCTTGATCTTCCTCCCAGACTTGGTGACGGTTGGTTTTAAGAGGTCTACCGATGTAGCAGCAGCAATCTCTGCCTCAGTACTGTAAAAGGAAAATGAAAAAAAAAAATTTAAAAATCAATAAAATAGCAATGCTAATGGTTGGTAGCAGCGATTTCTTACTACTGGAAAAGGAAAAATATTACAAAAACCTACAAGACAAACATCAATGACAGAGAGTTCGCAACAGACACCAAATCGTAACACAGACCTGCTAATAAATGATTATGAAGCTCTTTATCATAAAGTTGTTACTGCATGTGATACATGACTAATATGTGGTGAAGTAACTAGAAAGCTGATGCAGGATTAACACATGGGGATTAAGACTGATCTCTGAACTGTGTCCCAAAGTTGTTGATTATTGCACATGGTTAATGCATGGGTATGAGGATTTGCTGGCAATACATGATTATAAAGATATGTACCACAAAGTTGTAAGTTATATAATAGATGCTTCTTCAGATCTGTGTCACAGAAAACTGAAGCATGACTAATACACAGTGATTGGTGGTGATCTGTACCCTTAACTTGTTGGTTAGAACATATGGTCAGTACATAGATAGGAAATGCAGTTAATAACATGTTATAACACACGGTTAGTACATAGGTATAGGAATTTGTTGTTACTACATGCTATATCATATTGTTAGTAGCCTACATATAGGTAAAATGATATCCCATTAATACATGTTGTTATAACACATGGTTAGTATATAGATATAGGGGATTTGTTGTTAATACACATTGAATAGGATCTGATAACAACCTTATGTTCTCCCTGGCGGAATGCAAAGCTGGGACTGACATGTTTGGGTTCTGCTCCGGAACCGAAGCGTCCCTCCGCAGCAGAAAACGGTTCTCCGGGACCGGCGGGATCTCCTCGGGCCGGACCACGGGCTTCTCCCTCCGCACGCTCTGCTCCTTATCTCCGTCTTCATCCTCCACTTCCTGTGGATGTTGCTGGGGCAGTGGCTGCTCTTCCTGCTGTGCCTCCTGTTGTTCAACAGGCCTGTGGGTAGAGGTGACCAAAGTTAAACTAACAGTAAATTCATGGTGCAGTTAGCCCATGATATTACATGGTTGTTACACCATTACATTTTACTCCAATGTACCTAATGAGATTGTACCTAATGAGATATGAGATATACTATGCTAATACTGAGAAACACTAAAAACCAACTAAGAACCCACCACAAACTTGATCCAACCAGAGCGGAGTCAGCTGATCGCAAGACAAGTACAAAGGTCTACTGGTTACTCAGATAAGTTACCTGTGTTGGAAGGAAACTGTTTGACACCTCTGGCTGTGGGTGATGAGGGGCAGAGTGACACTGATGCTGCCACATCAGCTGTATTCCACTGAGTTTGTATTGACTTTATATTACCACCTTCATTCAACAACCATAACCTCATGGTTTTCTTGTCTGGTATAAAGCATGTTGAACTACCTGTGCTGTGTACATGTACACATACCTGCTTGACACATACACTGCCATTTCATCACCACACTGAAGGAGTTGGTGGCGGCAAAAACAAGATTCTGCACTCATGGTTTCCATGCACTAAACAGAAGGAAATATTGCTGGATCCAGATTATTTTTCAGAGCTTAATTGCTGAGCATTTTGTTGAGGGAAAGGAGGTTGAATAATGCAAACTAAAAGAGCTAATTGGACTGACTGCATTCCATTCTGTACAGAAATCCTCAAACTTACAAATCAGTGTAATATTTTCTACATGTAAACTTCCTACTGAAACCCGACACAGAGTTTGCTTACAGCCCAAACCAATGATCCAAAGTGAGTCACTGTCACCCCTTTCGATCAGATCAGAGGCTCTGGTTTCAGCCTTGCTCTTTAGATTCGAAGGTCCAGTTTCAGCCTCCCTCTCTATACTCCACGACCCCCTCTCACATTCACACACACACAGAGACACACACAGACACACACACACTCACCTGTTTAGATCTGAGGGTCCGGTTTCAGCTCCCGTCTCTCTCCTCCGCGATCCCCTCTTCTTCTTCCTGGAGTGCTTGCTCTTGCCCCCCCTTCTCCTGCGGTGGTGGTGCCTGCGCCTCCTTCTCTCCTCCTCCTCCCCTGCCGACTCCTCCGAGGAGAAGCTGGATGGAGACTCGGAGGAACTGAGAGAGGAGTCAGCCGACTGCAACGCACTCCTTTTCCTCTTGCCTCTGAGGACTACACACCACACGCACAATCACACACACATGCAAAAGTTAGACCAGTGAACTCTTGACCCTGAGGACTAAACCACACACACAGTTAAGTACTTTTATTTGGATCGCAGCCCATTAAATGTTACACAGATCCAAATACTGATGGAAATCACAGCAGACTTGTGGGGGGATGATCATACAGTTAGCCGGTCCAATATTCTCTATGGAGCACTCCTGCTCCTCTTACGTCTGAGCACTGCAACTGCCAGGCACATTATTTTTTTCATAAAATGCACTCAATGCCCTTTAAAGCCCTTCATAATATTACGATCATAACATTTCAGTTGAAATACACTGCTCAAGAGTCAACAACATAAACCGTCCGGCATGGGTTGTTTGAAGATCACAGAGTGTGCTGCCACAGCTACAGCAGCAGTGCCAGGCCACATGGTCACATGTTCAAAGGAAAGCTGGTGGACCAGGTCATACATGCAGCAGACACTGGCAAGGTGTATGTGTGTCTGTGTGTGTGTGTATGTGTGTGTGTGTGTGTGTGTGTGTGTGTGTGTGTGTGTGTGTGTGTGTGTGTGTGTGTGTGTGTGTGTGTGTGTGAGTGTGAGTGTGTGTGTGTGTGTGAGTGTGAGTGTGAGTGTGAGTGTGAGTGTGAGTGTGAGCGTGAGTGTGAGTGTGAGCGTGAGTGTGAGTGTGCTCGCGTGTGTGTGCTCGCGTGTGCTCGCGTGTGTGCGTGTGTGCGTGTCAGTATGTGTGTGTGTGACAGTATGTGTCTGTGGGTGAGAGAGAGAGAGAGATTAGGGGATTAATGGGGGTGGTACACCCATTGACCCATGTGTGAGGTGTAGGGTTATGAGGTGGGGTGGGTTTATGATGGTTGTATCACTTGTTTGTGTGTGTGTGTGTACATGTGTGATGGGGGTGGGGGTGGCGGTGTTGGTTTGGGGTACTACATGCCTTGCTCGTGTGTGTGTGTGTGTGTGTGTGTGTGTGTGTGTGTGTGTGTGTGTGTGTGTGTTTGGATAGCGTGTGTTATGGGGTGTTGCATGCCTTGATCATGGCCCGTAAAGGATCCAGTTACAAGCTGCTCTCTTAAGCTGGGCAGCCGTGATCATGTAAATGTCATGCTCTCCGCATGCTGAAGTGCTCTACTGCAGGGCACTCGAGAATAGGAAAACCCCCTTAAGCCACCCATGCACACACACCTTCTCTTTCTCTCTTACACACACACACACACACACACACACACACACACACACACACACACACACACACACACACACACACACACACACACACACACACACACACACACACACACACACTACCATCGTTAGCAGATTTGGTGATTAGTTGTCCGCAGTCAACCACCCTGACGTCTGCATAGGGCCGGCTGGCTGAGTCCGTTTTCAGGCTCTCGATGTTCCGGATCACCTCGAACCCAGAGATCACCACCCCGAACACCACGTGAACCCTGAAACACATAATATAGGAACACACAGAAGCAAGACGATTAGCCCAGGGACCCTATTCCAGGGTTGTCAAATCTGGTACGAAGTCACGGGCTGAACTCAGTATTTATTTTGAAAAATTGACTAAAATTGTGCGTGTATGCACTTAATACTCAGTTAAATTTCACACAAGCTGTAAGAACATGCATGCACACGCGCACACATGAACGCACACATACACACGCACGCCATCCGGTTGACACGACCCTGAAACACATTCCATTAGGAAAAAGTATAACAAGCAACATGATTCAGCCCAAAGGCCCTATGATCATTCTTGAACTTAAATACAAATATACTTAACTGATATAAAGGGCCAGATAATAGGATAAATTGTGTTGGGTGTTGTCACACCCAAGAATAAGTTACCTTCTTCCCAATATGGCTAGTGAGACTTAAAGTTATTACTAGCCACAGCCCACAGTTTTTACCCATTTTTGGTCAGTTGGCAGGTCCTAGTGTCAGACTAGACTAGACTCTCTAGAGGGTTCACACTGGCTATGTTCCAAATGGAAGGTATCTTCCCTCGTTACCTTGATGAATCCCTCACTGAATATAGAGCTAACTACTTGGATATAAGAATGTTGGGAAAGTAACTCCTCTTTAGTCTGATGTCGAATGCTGAATGTCAAGCCGCTGCTATGGTTTGAGAGACGTTCTTGACGTTAGCAAGCAGCATTAGCTTACTAGTTGACAAATGTAAAAGGTGGGTCAGATGACGAAATCCTAAA
This sequence comes from Engraulis encrasicolus, assembly GCF_034702125.1. Classification (NCBI taxonomy): domain Eukaryota; kingdom Metazoa; phylum Chordata; class Actinopteri; order Clupeiformes; family Engraulidae; genus Engraulis; species Engraulis encrasicolus. The sequence continues at coordinate 55,296,603 of NC_085865.1, forward strand.
CTAGGCTGTTAATAGATTGAGCAAGATCATATTTAAATAGTACAATGTTGACTTCACGCTTTTTTATTTGGAACAGCACTCGATGACTTGATGCCCAGTTAGTCAACTAAAAATGCAGCGAAAATAGTCATCTGGAACACAGCCATAGTTGAGAGGAAGCAACAGGCCAACTCTGCATCTGGACTTGCTCTTGCACTTTGGAGCACTTGAGTGTTTTAATGTTCCAGGGAAGCTACGTGGGTCACATTCTGAGATGCATCTGATACACATAAGCACAGGCACTGTTGTACAAAGAAGAATTCCTCAACTCTTGTAGCCAATGTCTAGCTATTTACTGTCAACACATCTTATGATGACTGCCATGGAGAAACAGAAGATGCGAGCAGAGAGTGGGGATTGGTGGACGGTTTCAAACTCTGCACTGTGTACTGAGGTTGAGTGCACTTTCCGCCCTCAGAGAGTGGCAAAATGAGAGGGTTAATGGTCGTTCCAAATCGCGTTTTATCTGTTACACTTAACAGAAATGACTGTTGCCATGTGTCATCAGTGTAACGCAGCAACAGGAGGGGCAAGCAGAGAATGGGGACCTAGACCTACCCATCCAGGTGAGCCGCCGTCTTTGTAGTGCTGTAGTCATGACGACGCAGGAACACGCCGGAAGACAGCCAGAGCCGAGCAGGTCACATGACATAGAGGGGAGAGAAGAGGGAGAGCCAATGAGCTTTCAGCACAGACGCCCTCAGCTGTAATAGCACAGATATTAACAGGAAACAGGAAGTGCTCATGTGTCACTGGAAGCCATAGAAAACCACAATGTGTCCGTACACCAGAGGAATAAAAACATACAACACCTTCCTCCATACATGCGGGCCAAAAACACTAAGTCAACTGACCTATTAACAAACGATATGTAACAGATGTGTAACAGATATCAAATACATACATAAAAATGTGTAATTCCCACCTTGTATCAATAGTGCAATTCCCATGTGTACCCTCAAAAAGACAAATATACATTTCTACTTACATAAAAATAAAAATCAAATAAATCTGATTGGGACTCCAAAGCCAAATTAAATCTCTTGTACTCAAACTACCATTACAGTTTGGAAAACAAATTTTGCATTTGGTAAAAAAATAACAAAAATAATCTAAAAGCTGAACAATAAGCAGGAACCAAAAATCCTGAAAGTGCAGGTGAAGAGGAGAGGAGAGGCTCAATGTGGTGCTCTGATAAACACAATAGTCTAATCATCATCATCATCATCATCATCATCATCATTATCATCATCACTACAGCAAACAGTCAGGAGAGAAGCACAGCCTGGAGAGAGACATTACCTTGGAGAAGCAGGATGCTAGACTCTGCAAATTTTACACAAAAACGGCAAGAGAAAAAAAATGTAACATTGGTAGGCAAAAAGGGAGTCTGTGTGTGTGTATATTTCTTCATTTCTAAAATGCATCAAGTTGAGTGGGACATGTTGGGGTTAACTGCACCATACCACACATACATAAACTGGGTTATGTTGTGCATCCCAGAAACAAACTTACTCACTAATAAATAAAAAAAATGAAAGAAAATAAAAACAAGACACAAATGGAACTGCTACTCTAGATATTTCACTTAGCAATTTCGTAGGATGGCAATGGGAAATTGCATTGCATTGCATTGAGTAAGCCACTAAGTTAGCAACGATGCTGTCAAGAAACACACCCCTGCTCAAGGAGGGGACAAAGAAATGGCTGTAGTCCAACAAAGCTAAGGGAACACAACAGCATGCCAGAGGAGAACAATTAAAAAACAGAAAACAAAAAAACCAAAAAAAAACGGAAAGGAAAGGAAGAGCAAGCTAGTTGCTAAATGAAACTGACTTTCTTTTCTAAGTCATCTGGTAGGAGCAAGGGTATTACAGGGTAGCACACCAGGCCTATTTACAAAACGCAATGTTGAAAGCAATACCTTAGCACAGGGATGGGCAACTTTTATGATGAGGAGGGCCATGATTTTTAATCGCCACAATCGGAGGGCCACATGACCACGGATCTAACTCCACTTTGCAGAGTTATAGGTGCAGTTGGTTGCTCACTGACTGCCCATATTGTTTGGAAGGAATAGAATACTCTATACTCAATACTCCATTGGCCAACAGTATAATTACAACAGATTGATTCAGTAGTTGTTTTAAAAAATATGGTCATTATTTTCTTAATTAGGCCTACTGTTTTATCTACGGGCCACATTGAGTGAGGAGGCGGGCCGCATGTGGCCCCCGGGCCGCCAGTTGCCCATCCCTGCCTTAGCATTTCAGGAAATAAGCTCATTTTGCACCTTCCCTTCAGGTAAATGAATTGAGCTTTAACGTTCTCCTGTTCTTCCAGCCGCTTTCTACGCAACGTAAATTCTATCTCCAAGTCAAACCATTAACCCATTTTAGCCTAGGCACCTGCAAAAAACGCCTGCTGAATGACTAAGCCCCTTTTGGGAAAAGGTGTGCTCTGCCTAGTAAAACCCAAATATATTAGTTGCATTTAAAAGCTAGGATCCTCATCTTGAATTAAAATGTGTTCATTCAGCTCTAACATACCCACATTTTTAATTAAAAAAACTCAAAAGTTGGACTGCAGCATACACTGTATGTCGCTCCAGGCGGCAAAGGTCGAACAACGTAAACGCAGCATCTGGCTAAAATGGGTTGACATTGCATCGTATGGGGCTAACTGGTCCCATAAGATTCAAGGATAGCTGCTAGCTTAGAACTAGAAGTAACATCACCGGACTAAGTGAATGGCTGGAAGAACAGGAGAAAGGTCAAACTCAACTATTTCACCAAGTGCAAAATGAGCTAATGTCCTCAAATGCTACAGTATCGCTTAAACTTGTGCTTTGCTGTCGACAAAATGCTATAATAAGACTTAATGAAAAAGCAAAAACTATACTTGTGAATCTACAGTTGGTCATACACACACATTGCCTATTGGGCTGTAGAGACGTTAGACAGCTCATATCAGACAGCTCATGGACAATCATTTAAAGGGACAGTGACCATTAAAGCCATGTTTGCCAGGAAAGCAAGTCTCACTTTTAAATACATCTTGGAGAACACATGTGAAGGAGATACTATACCATTGTTATTTTATGATTTATATACCTGTAAATGCATTAAGAAATAGATACATACAAATAAAGTTCTTTATCCTAACTCCCATTCTCCCTTGCTCACTTGCCAGCTTGTGGCCTTGTGACGACGTCACTGATGACAGAAGTGTTTTTCAACATTTCACAAAAGTGCAATTCTAGTCTTATTTTCTCATTTGCAATCGGGATGGTGAATGAAAAATAGTCCCCCAATAGTTTTTGTGGCTGGGCTGACAGCGGGGAAACTTTATTGTTTTCTCCACGGAGAAGGGGCGTAAGGGAAACGCGAGGCCACAAGCACAGGCCGAGGACGGGAGTCAGGATATTGGAAAGAACCCATATCCATTTGGTTAAGAAGAAGACTTTCTTTCCGCAACACAGTGGCAATGGATTGGCTGACTTCCAGTCAATGGCTTCCCTTTAAACTGACTGGGGGTGTGGCCTGAGGGGAATGGTGTGATGACATCATCAGTGAGGTGAATAGTGCCCCGCCGACCCACAAATCCATCCCCATGGTAACGAGACATTGGCGTACTCACATGAAGAACTGGGAGCCGTTGGTGTCCTTGCCACGATTGGCCATCGACAACAGGAAGGCCTTGTCGTGTTTGAGAATAAAGTTCTCATCTGTGTTTTAGGGGAGAGGGGAAGGAGAGAGACACAGAGACACGACAGAGAGTCAGACATAACGCTGGCAGATGCTCAAGATGTTCTGTTGAGGCACCGTTTACATGGTGACGTTCAAAACAGAAGACACATCTACAGGTGTGCAGGTATGTGGAAATTTTATTTCGCACATTTTACGTTTTTCTCTGTAATAGACTGCACTCTACAGAGGTTTTTTGGAATAAATGTTCAAAAGGTTTGGGTGTAAGGACCAACGTTGCTGAATGAAGTGTGATCTAAATAAGTTGTTTGCGTAGGTCTTACGTCTTCACTTTTCCACAAAACTAGACTGAAATAATAAAGAAAGAAAAAAGGAGCCATCAAAAATCTTGAGAGAATATTGGCAGAATGCGCTAGTGCTAAGTCACCCTCGAGCCTCTGATCTCTTCGAAGACCCTGGAAGACTACGGAAGATTTTCAAGTCCCAGACATTCAATACAGACTCTAGACTCAAATATGGCTCAAGTCATTGTCTGCAGTCCGAATATTGAGTCTCACCCACCCTTGAAAGCACAGGTCTCCTGACTCAGCTTCAGTTGCAGTCTGACCTCACAGAATTCTGTGACATAAACACAGCCCCTTGGGACACAAAATCTGTGGCGGTTTTATGGATATTCTCTATTTTCCCACAGCAGTATGTAAAGTCTATCTCTATCAGTAAAACTGACAAACTGTGAAATATCCTGCCTTTTGGTCGGCTGATACCCAATTCTTTTACTTAAAGAAGGCCTCTCAACGTCATTTGATTGATATTGCTGTGTTCCCCATTGTTATTGAATGCGTTACGCGTTGGTCCTGTTTTAAAAAACGTTCTGGTTGCTTTGTTTCAAGCCGTTTTTGCAAGCCAGCAATGTGGCTTGTGGAGAAACGAGAGGGTGTTCCGTGTTTCTCGTGGAAAAGCATCTCTGATTGGCTCACTCTTCCTGCTCTCGTGGAAATGCGTCTCTGATTGGGTCAGTCCTCCTGTTCTTGGATAGAATGTAATGGGAAACAGAGTCGCCACTTCTCCGGGTGGTACTGCACTATAGGGGCGCCAACGGAGGCGTGCATGCTCCATTCAGGGCTGTGCTCTTTCGACAGCGACCCCTAGGCGAGCTGCAGGCACGGAGCAACCAGAGTGGGCTTGCTGCATGGATGAGGCTTTGTGCTGTGTGTGTACCTGAGAGTAGCAACCAGCTGATAGCTAAGCTAAGCTAGATTTCGGGCCACCAGACGTTGCTTGTATTGAAAACAAGCAGAAAAAAATTACTCAACATGTTTTTAGAAAAATGGGTCGACATAAACCTTTGTGGGCAACGCCTTCTTTCGACGTGACGAAACACAGAAAGGCTTTCGTGATTCGCTCGTTTCTCTGCATTATTAATGTAAATTGGGAAACACCGGGAAACACAGCCAGGCGAGGTGACGCACCGCTATGAGAGCCTTGCAAGTGAGTTTAACTTGGGGTGACCGTCCGATCTTCAAAAGGAGTGAGTAAAACTGTGTTTTATCAGAAGTTGGCCTTTAAACAATCCCTAATCCGGCAGAAAATAAGTATATTTTGGTTGATAAGACTACCAAATTATTGTACCAAACGAAAGAATGCAGTATAAGCTGTGCCCAGACCAAAAAAACCCCTAACTCTAACCAGTCAGTAAGGATCTTTGAAATTAGGAAAAAAACACCACAAGTTGGAACACAAGACTGTTGGACCATAGAGTTGCATTGAGAAAGCATGTCCGTGACCCCATCGCAGAATTTTGGCATAATCTGTGAAACGGCCACATATTTTGTGTCACAATGGTCCGTGTTCATTTCACGGAATTCTGTGAGATCATGTTGCAGCTTACAAGAGGGTTTTGTACAGGGCGGGGGACATGGGGCAAGGGAGGAGTATAAAGAGAGCGGGTGGTGGTGGGAGGGGGGATATTGATGTTTAGGTGGTGTAGCTGCACTGTGTTCATCTCTTACCTTCTCATTGCAAAAGACCACACTCTATAAATAAAAGAATATGTTGAACATTTTAGGCAGGAAGATTGGACCTTTCATAGAATCAATGCCCTAACCCTCATGCTGTCACAGAGAAAACGACTTTCTAAGAAGGAAAAACATTCCAAGAAATAATTTCTCTTTTTAAAAACTGAACATCGACAAGATAACGTTCTAGTTCTGTCTTGAATCCCATGCACGACGCTAGCTGTTCATGCTACAGCTAATGCATGCAGAGGTACTGTAGTTAGCACAGAGGAAATGACGTGATATGTCGGTTATTTATCAACGCTGCATAAACCATACAGGGAGCTTCCCAATTCTCAGCTGTGGGAAGAGCCTCTTACCTTCAAAATAGCCCCCGTATATCGACTCCCCGCCTCGGCCATTGCCTGCAAGAAAAGCAAAAATACATGACAAAATTAGCAATTTCACCATCACTTTTGAGGCACTGTACATTACAACAATCTTATCATAATTTTTTTTGGAGAATAGATGATTACATGATCAAGTCATTTAAGACTGTCAACATAACGACATATCAAATCTATTTCTCTGTGTCTTAGTATCTCTAGGTCTATTTCTAAAGCAGGTGTTGTCCGTGAATGAGTGTGTCCCCAACAAAACCGGATTCAGAATAGGCAAGAAATCCAGAGAGAATGAACTATTCTTTGATTAAACTAAAAGCATTTTATTCTAATGAAAGAGTCTGAATCAGTAATGATGTACCTACGCTCAGTGAGAGGAGCCAATAGTACTTCCCATCTCTGACACAGTAACTTGTATATGTGTGTGTGTGTGTGTGTGTGTGTGTGTGCGTGCGTGCGCAGCAGGTCCTAGTGTACTTACCCTCTGTGAAGTCCCCATCCTGCATCATGAGGTGTGTGCGTGTGTGTGTGTGTGTGTGTATATCCTAGTGTACCTACCCTCGGTGAAGTCTCCACCTTGTATCATGAAGTTCTTGACGATGCGGTGGAAAGTGGAACCTTTATAGCAGAGCTTTTTCCCTGTCGCTTTGCTGGTTCCTTTTTCACCTGCGCACACAAACACACACAGTAGAACAATAACTAGCAGGTCCTTCTACATTGTCAGTGTAGCTATTAGTATTTGAATCCTTGGATGGGGAATTGCATATAGAGAAAAAATCCTATGTATTCTCATATTTTACCAGGGCTGAACTACAGATAACCTATCTCCTGAAATGGTGTTCCTTTAGTTGAAACCAACTCTTTCCCCCCTAACATCAAACCAAACCAAACTAATGCTTTCACTGACCAACAAAGCACTATGCAGTGTTACTGCACATGACTAATGAGAAATGAGTGTGGAAGTACTTTAGGGGTTGTTTGACACATGCACATGTACCTCCAGCATATTTACTGCCAGTGCTGTGTGTGTTTCCTGCTGGTTGATATCTCAGGGACGGCATGTTTACATTTACGACCTCTTCCTGCATTTCACTTCAGAACTCCAACCTCACGCACGCCCGCACACAAACACCATAAATATAGGGTATAAACCTTCCAAACACACACACGGTCCGGGCTCAGTACCCTGACGTTCCAAACACACACACACACACACACACACACACACACACACACACACACACACACACACACACACACACACACACACACACACACACACACACACACACACACACACACACACACACACACACACACACTCTTCAGCTTCAGGGTCAAGGGTCACACAGGTGGAGGCCTGAGGAGAGACGGACGCTAAACACGTAGCACAGCACTTTCGGGCCATCGGATGGGACACAAATATGACAAGTGACTGCTGATTGACAACTCTCTCACACCCACAGTTAGCACAGCGATCATTTTGGTCTACCTGTCACTCTCTCACCAGGCCTCTGGGTGATGACTGGTCATGCTACACACACGCACACACAGAGTAATGACTGGCCACTCTAGACACATACACACACACTAGTGATAAGTGGTCACTCTAGACACACAGACACACAGACACACAGACACACACACACACACACACACACACTGAGTGATGACTGGCCACTAGTGGGGGATTACATGGGACAGCTCCTTGACGACAGGCAACCATGTGGACACACCACTCCTGCTGCTAACATGATGACAGGTTGCCGTGGTAACTTAAGAGGGCATTTTTTACTTCTCGCTTTTCTGTTCTCCAGAGGAATCAATGAGAATATCCAGACAGCTGGCCAAGGACACGCACACACGTGCACAAAACGCACGCACACACAGACATGCACACGCCACAGGCACACGCACACGCACATACACAGAGACACACACACGTCTGTCCTTGCGGGCCTCTTGTTCCTGTCCCATCGGCCGGGGAGAAAAATGATCGGCTGAAGTGGTCGGGTGTTTTGTAATTTGCTACCAAAGGCCAAGCAGAGAGAACAGGCTGTGCTAGCAGCAGAGATGAAGAAAAAAGGGAAAGAGGGGGGTGAGAGAGAGAGAGAGAGAGAGAGAGAGAGAGAGAGAGAGAGAGAGAGAGAGAGAGAGAGAGAGAGAGAGAGAGAGACTTTTGCCTGTCATTCATGAATAACCTGCTCGCACGCAGTGTGTGATATAAGAGGAATCTGCCTGCATTCCTTGGTGTAGTGTTTAGACACATAAATGTTTCACACAGTAGGAGTGTGTTTAGATACATACATGCAGTAGTTCTCAAACTCTTTCAGCAGAGATCCCTTTTGGACCTAAGAATATTTTCCTATTTTCCCCCCACCCCCCATATCCTTAGGCAATTTTTATGTCCATCAAAATTTCACAGATTTTCCATTAATAGTTTGTCTGCTAATAATGCTAAAAATCCACAGGAAATCAATTACATCTTTTACAGGTGACAAAATGTGAATAATCAATGTATGGAATTATTAGCAAAGTCCATTCTGTCTGTGACCCCATCACATTACCTACGTGAACCACCTAGAGGTCCTGACCCCCATTTTGGGAACCACTGCATACATGTTTGACACAGTAGTTGGAGAGCAGCTGGAATAACCTGGTCCATTACAGCAGTGGAGCCAGTAAAATGTTGTACATGTCACAATGCAGAGAAGCCAAGCCAGAATATTAACTCTGCCCCACAGATGGGATTGCTGACAATCCCATTCACTATTTGCTGAAAAATATTAACTGCATCACAACTGCATTGTTATGACATTGTCAAAAGCTTAAACCTATGATTAAGAGATGGTCATTAGCATTTTGGTGAGATTTAAAGTTGTAACTGACACTCTGCATGAAAGAGTTAAAGATATGTTGCAACAGTGAGTAGAGCATTCATGCACTCAAATGTGGCGTAAACAAATGCCCTCTTGTCTCAGAATACAGAAGAGCCGGTCAAGAACACACACATGCAGTGAAACAGTGGGGCGAAGAAAAGCCTCGCAAGAATACACTCGTTTATCACAGCAGTAGAGCAGAGGGATTTAGGGAATGTTGAGACAGCCCTCTTCCCACCTGAAAACAGCTGCTTCGACACAGAATGAAGTGCAGACACCAGACTGAATCAACTCTACACAACTCTCTCTACACAAGGAGGGTAGAGAGCATACCTGTCAACCATCCCTTATTTCCCGGGAAACTCCCTAATTTTGACTCATTTCCCGATTTCTTCCCAATTTGATATTTTTCACGGAAATATCCCGGATTTTTCACATTATCAAAAACACCGTCGGTCCAGTAATTATACCCACGGCCCTGTACGACGAGTCACACCCCCTCTTGAAGAGAGAGACAGGGGTCTTGCTTATCAAGCTACCTGCCAGAAGATTGTATGCCAGATGCCACCAAGAATTGAAGTTCCTTGAAAATAGGCTACGAGCTGTCACCCTCGAGCTCCGTAGCACTTGTGCGCCCACTCTTTTCCTCAGAAACTGTCAGTTCATGCAACGCATAAAACAGCCTCGGAACAGCGAATCATGTGATTGACCTAATCACAGCCTGTGCCAGCACGAAGTTTTGCACGAACAAACTTATGCAACAAAACAACAAGAAGAAACTCATTGCGCTCATTTCATTGTTTTGTTTTCATTGCATTGTTTGCACGCAGTAAAACGTGTGCTGAGGGATTTTAGACAGGACTGCACGCGCGCTGTGGTGAAAAGCAGAGTAGAACGCACCGTCCGATCCGTCTCTGTCATCCCGTTGACTGTCAGAATTAGGCCTTTAGAAAATTTCCGGGATTTTGGCTTAAAATATGGGAATTTTCCCTAATTTTGGGAGCTCAAAGTTGACAGGTATGGTAGAGAGACCTTGAAAAATATTTTTTGTAATGTATACATTATCATTTTTTTCCCCCATTTTTGCAGAATGAAAGTGTCTTGGAGTTGTTCGAGTGTTATGTCATGTTCCCAATTGATGCAGCTATTTGACTTTTGAGACTCACCAGTGCACAAGCAGCGGAAGTTCTTGCTGGTCTTAGGACAGATATCAGAGAACAGCTGAAACACAATGCGCCCAACTGGAGAAACAGTTAATAAGAAACACAAAACAGGAGATTGTCAAAATATAATTCAATATACTGTATATTGAAAATGAAGCAGTACAACACAGTAGAGTGAAATTCAATTACTCATTACTCATTCATAATGACAATTGTATGTCACAGTGGACTACCTGCTCCTACCCTTTCCTCCTAAACTAACAGGAGTGCTGCTAGCAATAGGGCCTATGACGTTTTAGTAATAGCACACGTCAGGGTGGTGCAACGACAGCTAATTCAACTATTGCCACTAACGGCATTATTGTTTTTGTTTGTTTTTATTGGAATGTCTAAGAAGAGGCCCTGCCATGGCCGGCCGGTGGGGCGCTCGCCTGCCATGCGCCTGACCCGGGTGAGATTCCATAACAGGAGTGTGGTCTCGAAAACATGGCTAGCAGTAACAGTTTCCCTCTCAGTGCACACAGCAGAATACCCACAGAGCCACACTCTCCCACCGTGACTCATAGTACAAAGATACAGTAAGAAACTCAAACACACCATCCATGATGCCAGAGATAACCCATCTTGTCAGTGGGTCTGCATCTAAGTAAAACCTCTTCAGCAGATTGTAAGAGATTTTAATAACAAGCAGGCAGTGCCACGCTCTCTCTCTCTCTCTCTCTCTCTCTCTCTCTCTCTCTCTCTCTCTCTCTCTCTCTCTCTCTCTCTCTCTCTCTCTCTCTCTCTCTCTCTCTCTCTCTCTCTCTCTCTCTCTCTCTCTCTCTCTCTCTCTCTCTCTCTCTCTCTCTCTCTCTCTCTCTCTCTCTCTCACACTCACACGCACAAACACACACACAGTCTGCACTTGATTAAAACAACACTGCAGGGTGCTGGGTCAGTGTGATTTTTTTTTCTCCCAGCGGTTTATTACGAGGCATTTTAACAGCCTTGGCCTTCCCTTTGAAACATGCTGCAGCAGAAACACTGCATATGTGGCACTGTAAAATCTCTAGAGAAGTGGTTCTCAACCTTTTTGAACAAACACCCCTTTGACCTCATCATAAGGCTGCCAATGCCCCATCGTCTCATCATAATCCTGCCAACACCCCACTTAGTATTAGAAATGTAACATTACCTATTGCCCCGCATAGGGCTGCTCGATCATGAGATAAATCAATATCACGATCATTTCAGTCAATATTAACATCACGATTTTAGGCGATATATCTTTTCAAGACAAATAATTATGCTAAACAGTTCACAATCCTCCCTTCCTTCAGCAGTGTGAGTGAGTGGAGAGCCATAGAGCAACACACAGTGGTGTTCTGCATGACTGTTAGGTAGCAAGTCTGCTTTGCACTTGCAATGGCTCACGTGGAGGGGAGAAAAATTACAAAACATTTGTTTCGATTCAATATTATGGAATTTGACACGGTTTGACAGCAATATTGATATCACAATATAAATTCGATATATCGCACAGCCCTAGCCCCGCATTTGCAGCTTAGCGCTCCCCCATCTCAGCTGTCTCCTTCTCAACGCCCCCTCGGGGATCCTAACGCCCCCTGGAGGCAGTAGAGCCCCTGTTGAGAAACACTACTCTAGACCAGTGTTTCCCAACTAGGGTACATACAGTACACATACCACTATGGGTAACGTGAGCACACTACAGGGGGTACGTGAAACAAAAATAATAATAACAAATGTGAAGAGCAAAGTCCCATTGCAATAGAGGAAGAGATAGGGGGTACTCAGGGTATGACAAAAAAATGCAAGAGGTTTACGCAAGACAAATAGACTGATCTATGAAAATAAAATGACAAATATTTTATCTGTGTTATTGATGTGTTACTTACACTCAGTGTGGAAAAGAAAATGTGAAGATGTGGAAATGAGTCACTAAAACAAGTAACCCAATACAATAAACCATGCAATAAATATATTAAAAGTTACCTAGCAGCAAGAACATAAAAAGATGAAAAAAAAAGATTTTTTTAGAGTAATGTCCCCACCTGGCTCTCGGTTGATCTCCACGTCAAAGTAGCACTGCGGCCGCTCCTTCACCCACATGCTGAGAGGAGAGCAGAGTGGCCTTCCTGAAACATACACACACACACTGGTCAGCCAAGACTAGCCTTCCTGAAACAGATACGCACACTGACATTCACAAAGCAAGTCAAGACTTCCTGAAATGAACGCACGCACGCACGCACGCACGCACGCGACCAGAGCAGGCTAGCATTTCTCACACACAAAGACACACACACACACTGACCTTAAGTCTATTATTCACCCTAGAGGCTCTCTTTCCTCAGGTAGACTACTGCATCTTTATCACAGCTCTCTGACAACAAAACTGCTCCTTAGTCCAGGCAGGCAGGTGGGTAGAATAGACTGCACTCAGCTGAGGCAGTAGAGTAGCTTACAGTACGAGAGAGAGAGAGAGAGAGAGAGAGAGAGAGAGAGAGGAGAGAGAGAGGAGAGAGAGAGAGAGAGAGAGAGAGAGAGAGACTGACATTCCAGATGAGGGGAGGGGCCCCTCAGTAGTTGGCCTTGCCTGCTGCCACATGTCAACCCCACCACCAAACACCCTCACCCCCCCTCAAACACTCCCTCTGGTGCCCCTCACCACCAAACACTCCCACATGCATGCCCCCGAACTTAACCGTCCTATCCTCCTTACTCCGCTGCCCTGCCCACCCCACCCCTACCCTACCCTGTCAGCCATGCCCCATCCCCTACCCATTCTATAATGCACCCTGACCCCGATGCCCACCCCTCCAACACCCATAACGCTTATTTCTTTATTTCCTTCCTTCTGCTGTGGTGCCAGAAGGGGCCCCATGCCAGGGCATCGAGTATCTACTGCTCCTGGCCCTGGGGATGGGAGTTCATTTTTGGCCACTGGTGTGGCATATGTCTGGGATGCCACCGCCCCTGGCTCCTGTGGTAAACCCAAACAGCATTACTGGCACTATCATGTCCAAAGGCTGGTACCGGTACGCTGCACTGGGTAAACGCTGCACTGGGTAAACAGCGTTACTGCTACCTGGGTATGGTATTGCCAATGCCAACACCACTATCGCCACTTGCTGTGGGCATCAGTATGCCTCAATCTGCTCCTGCCTGGGTCATGGGTTCGGGATAGCCCCCTGGTCTGGTGGTGCATCAAATATCCCCCTCAAGGTATCTACTGCCAGAGGGCTAAGCTTAAGGCATCAAGTATCTCCAAGGCTGTTAGACCCAGGCCTTCTAATGGTCCTCCAGCAATGTTGCGAATGAGGTGTCGCTCTGCTCTGTGTGTGCTGCAGGGCTTAAAGCACATGGGTGTTAGAGACACCGAGCCAAACAAGGAAATGACAAGACTGTGAGAGCTGGAGAGTGTGCATACGGTAGATTGCAGTGACCGAAAGAGAGAAATGGAGAGAGAATAGATTACACTGACAGAGAGAGCGATGGAGTGAGTATAGATGAGGCAGAGAGTGCATAAATTACAGTGAAAGAGAGATATGGATACACAGTGAGAGAAAGAGATGGAGAGAATAGGCCATACAGACTGCTGTAGGCTTCTTTCAAGTCAAGTCAAGTTTTATTGTCAATTTCTTTACATGCACTGGTCATACAAAGAATTTGAAGCATGAAGCCTTGGTACTGTATGTGGCCTTGGTACTGACAGGGGCCTATGCGCGGCATGGAGAGTGTGTGTCGGCCGTTCCAAAGTCACGTGGGTGTGAAGGGTCAGTAGTGACCATGAATCATGGACATCACAATGCTTATAGATGCACAGACCAGGACCTCCTGCAAGGTACTTTCAACATTGGTACTAAAAGCAGCGTAATCTTACATGATGTGGGATGGAGGCTGTACAGCAGAGGTGGGCAAACTCAGACCCGGGGCCACATGCGGTACATTGAGCCATTTCATGTGGCCCGCATTTGATGAGGCTGCCTGAAGAATGAAAACTTTCATACAAATTCATAATGTCACTCAACATTCTTAAATGGCTACCTAGAACAGGGGTCTTGTGAAGTAAAGATTGACCAAATTAATTGCAGTGCAAGAATGTCACAGTTGACAAGTTATGTCCGCTTATACCATTTCTTATTGTTGACAGGTAAGTTGGCAGAGGCATTTGGCCCTTTGATCACTATTCTAAACTTAATGTGGCCATTGGGCCAAAATAATTGCCCACGGGGATGACAGAGAGGGATGCCCCTGTGAACACTACACGCTTCTTCGGGCTGAATGCATCCTTGAGACTAAAAGCAGCCTAGCCTACGTGGAATGGAGAGAGCAACGGCAACACTGACAGGGAGGAATGGTCCTCCTGGGATATGAAGCAGAATACACGGCAAGCTTCTTTGGATGAATGTATTGCAGCCTTGAGACTAAAATGAACATACAAGGTGTGGAATGGAAGGTGTATAGGCAACACTGACAGGGAGGGATGCTCCTATGTTGTGAATCAGAACACACTTCTTTGGATGAATGTATTGCAGCCTTGAGATGAAAGCAGCCTGCATGTCCACTGAGGGTGCCTAATGTGTGTAAAAACAGGGCTGTGGATGTATTGCAGCCTTGATGCTAAATGCAGCATACCGGTAGACTATGTGCACTGCCAGAGCTGATGTGTGAAACAGGGCTCGGCTGTAGCCACCATGACCTCTCCACATGATAGATACAAAATAAATCTGCTGAATCATCACAGTGTAATATTTAAGACACAGCGGCATATGTTCACATGACCCAGCCAAATGAACGCTCTGCTTCCAAATTGATACTAAAAGCAGCATGCGTGGGAAGGGGCGGGGGGGAGGGAGGGCGTAGAGTGCAGCCTGCATGGGGAGTGAGGTCGTAGGGCCCAAGATATAAACTGAAGCTACTGTGGAGAATGGAAACAGCACTGCAGGAGTCTTTAGTTAGCAATATGCTGCCTTCATACTAAAATGGGCGTCAGATCGATCAATTCCAAGCTGTCTACTCCATCATGCCTACTCCACACCATACAATTATCAGCTACTGTACAATGTAAGCTTATAAGTTACAGTACACATTTGAGTGAATACACCTTTACATTTGTACAAGGTGCAAAATAAACCTCTTTTATTATCATAACGGGCAGCAAAAGTGGAAATAAATGTGGTCAGTTGACCATCAGCAGGTCGGTTTCAGGCTTATGAAAATAAAACTTTATAACATAGTGCTAAGCATACAATGGAGAAATCTGACCTTCACAACAGCCAGTTATGGTGGTGATTGAAGGTAGAAAACAATGAACATGGACAATGGCAAGCTGCTAAAACAAACCCTGGCCACCTTGAAGATAAACTCTCAACTCAGTGCAGTGTGTGTTACGAACGGTATGCTTCTTTCTACAGTGGGGCAGACCCAGCGAGCAACTAGGCTGGGGCAGTATCTGAGAATTTATTGTTCAAAATGTTCCTGCCATGGTGCCCTGGCAGTCTGGACTGTTTAAAGGTACACTGGGTGAGATTTTTAGTTGTTTATTTCCAGAATTCGTGCTACCCATTCAATAATGTTATCTTTTTCATGAATACCACCACCATCAAATTCTAAGTATTCATTTTGACTGGAAAAATTGGTCTTTTCATACATGAAAAGGGGGATCTTCTGCATGGTCCGCCATTGTGAATTTCTAGAAATAGCCATTTTAGCTGCAAAAATGTACTTGGACCATACCAGAAAATATTAGTTTATTACTTTTCAAATTATCAAATTTGGCAATAGGCAGCCCAGTTTCAATGAGCAGAATAGTTGCAGTACCTTTTTTGACCATTTCCTGCACAGTGTACCTTTAACTGTATTCCATTAAACATATAATTTCATTAACATGTAATGATTTATGGTTTCTCTATTGCGCGTTTTTCGGAATGCAAGAAACTGCTTCTTTGGCATGTCAACTTGCTACCACTCCGATGTCAACAAGCAAATTCAGTGTTATCTACTGACCTGCAGGACAACATGATACTAAAGAACCATACCATATTGGGTAATAAATCATACCATATTTGAAGAATACCCCAGTTAATAGCCATGTGAATTTCCAAACACTGCCAAGCTCTGTCAGCCACCTGCATAGTAAGGCTATGTCAGAGGTGTCCAAAGTAAAAGTAGAAGTAAAAAACAAAACCTGTCAGTTTCCTTCCAACGTAAAGTAACTTCACTGAGTAACTGATCTACAATAGTGCAATACATGAACCAGATTGTGTGCTCAGCTGGGCTGGTTGGATCAGATGGGAGTTTTCTTTTTAGATTTTTAGGGTTTTTTTCAGTAACAACAACGGCTAGCCACCTCATTAGGTACAATGGAATAACTGGTGTAACTGCTATGTAATATCATGTGCTAATGTTCTACTTGCACAATGAATTATTTCTATTTATTTTGGCTACCTCTGGTCTATGTCCACTGCTTCCGTCTGTGTGAACGGATTGAGGTATGCACGGTATACATTTGCAGTTTGGGTGAGTACTACCAGACGAACCCTTTCAGTCAGAGCCACTTTATAACCATATCGTCACCAAAACGGTAATGACTATAGGGTGGTTTATGCCTCGAGATCAGCGTCACTGCATCATGATGCAGTGAGCCGCGCAGTTAACGTAGTGAAGCCCCCCCCCCATCACGCAGGTACTCTGGGGCACCTCCCCAAAATTGTGTCTCGACGCAGGGAGCGACGGCGTGAAAGGGCGAAAATAGGTCTCTGATTGGTCCTCTCGACCAGCCTGCTCTGTCCTCGAGTCGAGAACAAGCGCTACTTCCTTGTTCTAACCTTCGTCGGTCTACGGACTGTGAGCTCTTCATTAAATAAGTTGCCCGTGCTTTGTTGTTTGATTTATTTACACGAACCAACGACAACACATGCGCTTCCAAGTGACGCTGAAGTTATTTGGACAGTTGAACAGTGGTTCCGAGGTCGAGGAAACATTCCGCTTCGTCCTCGACAAATGAGCCACTTCTTTGTTCCAAACTACTACTGTGGCTGCCAGTGCGATCAAACATGCACGTGATATAAAGATTTAATGTTTCATTTTCATTCTCGTCGAGTCTGTGATGCTAAAAAACAACCGACACGTCTAGTTTACTCTTTGTATTGAAGGCAGTTTCAGCGTGGAATGACATCGCGCAGACCGTGCTTCAAAACAGGGCATAAACAAGAATTAACTGCATCATGGCTGCGTCAAGCTCACTCTGTGGCACAAGTAGGAAGCATAACTGAGCCTTAAGAGTGTGGGTTTTTGAACATTCTATAAAAAGAATGTGTTCTATAACAATGCAAGATTCTAACATTCCAAATTTTATTGAATGGCGGCCAGAATTCTGTAGAACTTTCACTGCCCGAACATTCCCGTCACACCGGTGTGACGGTACACTCTTAAAGGTTAATCTGTTATGAATGATGTAGTGAAGCTTTTTCAGCAAATTGTGAAAAGACTACCCTACTCCCACTATGTGAGTAGATATCAGTGGACTGGGACTTCATCCATTTGACTTGACAGGCAGGTGAGTAGATAGCACTGGGTGGAACTACATCCATTTGACAGACAGGCTTTCCAGGCCCTGTCTCTCCTCCACTTCCTAATGAAGAGTCTCTGGGGCTGCCTTTGCACGTTCAGTCTTTGCTGCACACTATTCAGTTTAACTTACTCATTTGATTTTATTTGCATACACAAAGAAAAGCCTACCAAAAGCTGATGTACAGCAATGTAATAACCACCGATTCATGTTTAGATGTTTTTAGAACACAAAATGTCACAAATAATATCTGCTAGGCAACATGCTTTTATAGTCTCACGTCTGTAAGACATCTTGAGATGGCCTATTATTTCCGTGGTTTCCTGTGTTTGTCTATGGCTGCAGATGATAACCCAAACCAAATCCACAATACATGTCTGAAACAGACCAGCATCGGCTGACACAGCTAACCTGTTTCTCAAGCTCTCCCCAGTCTCAAACCTGCTGACAAAATTCCTCAAATACATTCAGCGCAAGAACCACTGTAGGAATTTTGCTCCAAGTGTAACTACTCTCAAATTACATGCAAACATGCATGCCTTTGTCTTCAGTGGCCTACTTCCTAGCACAAAGCCCCACCTTGGTGCTGCCTGCCAAGCATAGCAGGCCAAGTTTCTACAACAATGACCAACCTATGGGGCTTCATACGTCCATTCGGGTCTATCTCTGCAAAGGGTATCTCCTGAAACGAACTGACTGTTTGAGGGTGGACGTGCAGGAGGTTATAAATAGCATTTTCCTAGAAGCAGTGTGTCTGGCCAATGTCTCCAGTCAGTAATGATAGGCTTACACTGCTCTTGTAATCCTAAGGTAAATGGTGTAAGCTTTGCAGCTGTGTTGGGTCGGTGACATTTAAAGTACTGCTCGGTCTAATTTTAGCAGTTGGCTACTGAAAGTAGACACTGCATGCACCTTGCATGTTCCACTGCAATAAAATACAACATGATCCGAATTCTAGTTCTATGGCCCAGCCTCATCACCACAACACCAGACCCCAGTCAGATTTCTGCCATAAGCACTGCTCAAGCCTGCGTTGCAGCAAAGACAAGTTTCAAGCTAGTGTGCTGTTTACTTTGTCATGGCGAACATATATTTTACCACATTCACTGGTTTAGCTAAACGTTTGCAGTAACATGAAAGACAACATGTATATGGAAAGTTAACAATATTGAGAAACTAGAAACGAAACCCGAACAGACCGATTCGTTACGTTCCACCAGACACCACTGTGTCTAGCAAAGGCAGCTTTTCTCGCCAGATATTGAGCTAACAGTTGTTGTAATTCAGTGGGTGTTACGCGTCAGTCAAATGCTCTGGAAACCAACAGAACCGTCATAGCCACATTTTAACAGACAAGACTCGCAAGGGTACCATTTAGCTACATTAAACTTGGCGGTGAACGGTAGCCTGTAAGCTGCAGTGAATAGGCCTACCATAATAATAACCATTCGATTTAGCACTAGCTAGCTAGCATCGAAGTGTGGTTCCCAGGCTATTTTGTTCTTTTTTGACTGTTCACTCACTGGCAAGGAAGTCAGTGTTAACCTTAATGCTGCATAAATAGCCAGTTGAAACGACGTATAACTGATACGACACTGTATGAAGATACATAACCAGGCATTATCAAATAAATTAGTGTGAGATAACATACCGTACCTGTTCGGCCCTGGAGAAGCTTGGTATTGCTGCTGCGGGTGGGTGAGCGAGCGCAAATAGGGCTTCGTCAGACGCGCGCTACCCACTGCAAGATGGGGACTACTCAAAAGAAGAAGCCCCGTCGCCTACTAGAGCTCTAAATCTTTGCTGTATAGAAAGCAAATTAGTAAGGCCTTTGATTTACAGTAAAGCTACTTTCTCGTGCAGTAGCCATGAATTGCTCTTTTGCTTTTCTTGAAAAGATCCACTCTCATAATTTAATTCCGGAGGAAATTGTTGTGCTCTTCTTGTCAAACTTGGCTCGAGTGAAAGAATCTGTTGACAAAAGTGAAAGTGTGCAAGGCACGGATGTGGGCGATGACTGATAAGACTGTCCTGATAGACTTTGCTCCTGACCCGTGATTAAAAGAAACACACAGCAGAAGAAACCAAAGTATACCGGTAGTTCTATGTAGGCCTGATGGTGTCCTGCAATATAAGTCAGTGAATACAACAGTAGGCTATGTTTTAAATACATCGATGATGTACTGGCAGCCTGACATACAAACGGTAGGGTACTTTGCAGCACAAGATAACACATATGCACTGGCGTCAGATGGTATTTCGCAATAGGCTAATATAATGTGTTTCACGATCACTTTGAAGTAAAGCCACTGCACTGACACTCCAAAAACTGGCTTCTTTAGATGATAATTCTTCAGGTCTGTTCCTTTAAGAAGCTCGGGCGGAAAAGGGAAGACGGATTTGTCTTTCCCATGATGCCGTGCAAAAACTACAAGAGAGGGTCGGTGTCAACATACAACACTGAACCACATTCAACTGTCAAAATCTTACAAATAATCAGAGCGTACATACTCAAGAAATCTTCAGATGATTTCGCAATGGTGAAACTAGTTCAAGCTAACATATTTAGACTACACATTTCCCCGAGGCTTGAAGTTTCAGAGATACAATGGATCTAAACGAGAGGTAAGCAAAACAATGCCACCCATGTGCATCATCAAGACCAAGTCAAGTTTCTGTGAGCCTGTTAGTTTATTCCATTTAATCGAATTAAAATAAAACAGCTGCATTTAAAAGCTATTCGTTGCGCTATTAGTAAGATTACTTAACATGCTTTATCAAATCAATGTGTTATCAGGCAGATAAGGGGATCTCGGGAGATCAGTTGTTCTTTAACGTGCCTCTTTGAGGCAAACACACGCCTCGTATTCCCTCATTATTAGATAGCCTACATGATGATCATGATCTTGTTATGAGCTGGCGTTGCCTTTGTTCACCTGTTGCTAGAAGACTTTGTTTACTTTCATTCCTTTAGCCGAGTAAGAATTTTGATTTGAACCATGTTTTTAAAAAAATAAGATATCAAAAGGATA
This sequence comes from Engraulis encrasicolus, assembly GCF_034702125.1. Classification (NCBI taxonomy): domain Eukaryota; kingdom Metazoa; phylum Chordata; class Actinopteri; order Clupeiformes; family Engraulidae; genus Engraulis; species Engraulis encrasicolus. Next base: position 55,317,391 of record NC_085865.1, read on the forward strand.
CGAAACAAGTAAAGATACTTAGGCCTAACTGATCAGTGCCGCCGTGACGAAGCTTTTCTATAATCCAGACAGTAGGCGCTATTGCAGAGGAATTTGACATTTACTGTTAGAAAATGCAAATCTGTTTATCCTTATAATATGTCGGCTATTATGTAAGCAACATGGAGCACAGCAGTGTAGCACAGGGGCAACACAATGGCATTCGAGAGATCACATTCTTACATGGCAAGTTTGTGTTGAGGGATAGTCAAACTGGGCGTGTCAATACTCAAGATTCTTGATTTATACAAACACATAGTGACATATGCAGTCCACTGTTGTCTTGACATCTGCTAGTGGTAAAATACTCAACTAAGAATCATCCAAGAGTTAGAGAGAGATTAAATCAGACAAGGAGTGCATGCATAATGTAGAATCACTAAACATCAGATTAGTGTCCCCTCTCCTCCACCCCCTGTTGTTTCAGATAATCCAGTACCCATGGAACTACCTACAAAGAAAAGCAAATGGGAGTTGATTCTGGGACTTTTGTGTAGTCTGTAATAGATGCCCGATATATCTACCGGTATATGGGGGGCCTTATCACTGTAAAGTTTAGGAACCCCTGCCATGGTGCATGCAGACAACTTACTGCTGACCCTGGTATCGCAAAGTTTATAATACTCCTCCATCCTCCTTCATGACCCAGACACCCTGAGCATGGTACCATTCCGTCACATTGCTCTCTTGTAGTCAGTTTTATACTAACTTGTAAATGAAGTTCTGGCCCAATAGAATGTCTGAGAGAGTAGTGTGTGTGTGTGTGTGTATGTGTGTGTGTGTGTGTGTGTGTGTGTGTGTGTGTGTGTGTGTGTGTGTGTGTGTGTGTGTGTGTGTGTGTGTGTGTGTGTGTGTGTGTATGTGTGTGTGTATGTGTGTGTGTGTGTGTGTGTGTGTGTGTGTGTGTGACTGTTAATCTCTCACTGTGTGTCTCTCCCCAGGCTCCCCTTGGTGCTACCATGGCGTTGATCCTCTTCTCGTTTGTGGTGCGGGTTCGAGACGGGTTGCCCCTCTCTGCCTCCACTGACTTCCAGCACAGCGCAGAGCTCCAACAGCGGAAACAACAACTCAGGCTCCTCTCAAAACAGCTGCACAGATATCCAGAGAGGGGCACACTCCATGGAGAGGAACTGCACATCTAGTGAGTCACACACACACACACACACACACACACACACACACACACACACACACACACACACACACACACACACACACACACACACACACACACACACACACACACACACACAGCTGTACAGGTACCCAGAGAGGGGCATACTGCACAAAGATGAATTCCACATCTAGTAAGGCACGCACACACACACACACACTTCTGGAAGCTTGTTCCACCACTGAGGGAGAATGACAGAGAACAGTTTTGACTGGGACCTCTTAGAGCGAGCAGGGGGCATTGCTAGGTGGTTTGTGGTGGAGGAGCACATCTAGTGAGCCGCACGCACGCATGCACACACACACACACACACACACACACACACACACACACACACACACACACACACACACACACACACACACACACACACACACACACACACACACACACACTGCAGCTCTAATCAGTGTAATCGCAAACACCCCAAAGGCGACAAGAGTTGCAGCGTTGCAGGAAATAATTGACTTTGTAAGGAGGATCTGGCGATAAGAGGCGATTTTTGTAGCACGAGTGACTGTTTGCAGTTGAACATCAGCGAATATTATAATGATGAGCTATGATGCGGATCGCCGACAGCTGCAGGAGAGAAGTGAATCGATGAAATGCTTGCATTCTGCTTTTAATGGTCATATTTTGTCGCTCTTGCCCTGAAAACATTCTGGCAACGCTTTGTCGTGTTTGTCTCTATTGCTGTGTTTGTACAGTAAGGCTCCTTGCCAGTTTCCAGAGCTGTTAAGTGTTTTTCAGCAACAACATAGTTTATTGATGGTGTAACAACTATGTAATATCATTTTGTAGTGTTGTACTTACACCATGAATTTACTTTTGCTTTTACTTTGGCCGCCTCTACCCAGGACTATATCCAGAGAGGCATATGCAGTGAATATTGTTAAAGGGGTTAAAGGGTGAGTTCAGCCAATTTCAACATGCAGTTGTAATGCTCACACTACCCTCGACTTGTCAGTGCCTTAGAATTTTTTTTTCAGCCTTTTTTCGAGAGCCTGGTCATTGTAATGGGGGCGGGTGTTTGTTTACATAAAAAAAAACATCTCAATTTATTCCCAGTAACATCCAAAAGGTTATGCAACATCAGCAGACAACTAGCAAACAATAATACCTCTTTGGGAAATATTTGGAGTAGGCCTATGGGGTCATTTCACGTGAAATCAGACACTTTGGGACCCGACCGACCCGGATTTCAATCATACTTGGTGTGCCTTTTCAGTAGCAAGGTAGCACCCCAGAACTGCATTAGTTTGAATCTGACACTAATATTAAGGGAGAAACAGACTAGGAAAGGTTCACATGTGAGGGTAGGACACTATACATTCAGCCTTGAATATATCAGTCAGTGTTAGTCACAAAAAGATGCCTGTGGTGTTGTTTGAAAGCTCTTTTCTGGCTCTACATATTACACAGTCACCTTGGAATACAACTACTCTCAGAATATGAATTATGATAAATTGAAAAATTTCAAATTGAATATCTAAAAAACTCATATTTTAAAATGGCCAGTTCCTTGTCCAAACGTAGCCGGCAATGTCATGAGCAGCACCTAAAATGCTGGTGTTCGGTTTGTTATTCATTTCAGAGAGATGTTGACTCACAAATATGGCATCATACAGACCCACTTACTAATAATATGGTAATACCATAGTAGCATCACATGACAAAACAAAAACAAAACAAAAATGGTCAGTGTCCATGGTCCCAGGTTTCAGAAACTAAGGCAGATGTCCATTTATACACACCAAATGATGATATGTGAATGTTTGAACATTCCTTCTCTGTGTACCTGTGCCTCTCTTCCCTTTACCGTACATTAAAGAGATAATCAATGGCTACACTCTCATTTTGTACTCTACCAGTGCATTTGAAGCAGCAGCTGTGTCTTTTGTAGATAATGTATAAGTACATCCCGTTGCAGTTACAGGTTCCACTACCAGAAGCACATCCTGATGATCCATGACAAGTCTATCTGGTCTGAAGGGAAAAGTGAAGGATGGAGAGTAGTAGCATACAAATGGATGGATTGTGGCCTGCACTGGTTGTTCCAGTGAAATGATTGAATAGCATCTTGAATTACAAAACTATAGTTTTAAAAACGTTCCTTGTTCAAGGGAGTCAGTCAAGGATAATGTCAAGAACATCCATTGCCAGTTTGCCACAACAGAGATGTACCATCATGAAGCTGAGAACCTGTTGAAAAGGTTTGAATCTGCAAGAACTATTCCAGGTACTCAAAAACTACACAGCTTCTGCCCATTGTCAATGGACACAGTGGAAGTTAGGCCATTTTCAGCATTCAGAGAAGGCAGAGTTGAAAGGGTGAGCTCAGTAAAGGAATGTGTTACATTTTCAAGCATCAAAGGGTATATTGTAGCTGTATATGATGGCAACTGGTGGCTAGCATGTGCTGAGGAATGTATGCCGAGCACTGGAGAGGTGAAACTGAACTTCCTGCATCCTCATGGGCCATCTCCATCCTTCACTTTTCCCTTCAGACCAGATAGACTTGTCATGGATCATCAGGATGTGCTTCTGGTAGTGGAACCTGTAACTGCAACGGGACGTACTTATACATTATCTACAAAAGACACAGCTGCTGCTTCAAATGCACTGGTAGAGTACAAAAGGAGAGTGTAGCCATTGATTATCTCTTTAAAGTACGGTAAAGGAAGATGGCACAGGTACACAGAGAAGGAATGTTCAAACATTCACATATCATCATTTGGTGTGTATAAATGGACATCTGCCTTAGTTTCTGAAACCTGGGACCATGGACACTGACCATTTTTGTTTTGTTTTGTCATGTGATGCTACTATGGTATTACCATATTATTAGTAAGTGGTCTGTATGATGCCATATTTGTGAGTCAACATCTCTCTGAAATGAATAACAAACCGAACACCAGCATTTTAGGTGCTGCTCATGACATTGCCGGCTACGTTTGGACAAGGAACTGGCCATTTTAAAATATGAGTTTTTTAGATATTCAATTTTAAATTTTTCAATTTATCATAATTCATATTCTGAGAGTAGTTGTATTCCAAGGTGACTGTGTAATATGTAGAGCCAGAAAAGAGCTTTCAAACAACACCACAGGCATCTTTTTGTGACTAACACTGACTGATATATTCAAGGCTGAATGTATAGTGTCCTACCCTCACATGTGAACCTTTCCTAGTCTGTTTCTCCCTTAATATTAGTGTCAGATTCAAACCAATGCAGTTCTGGGGTGCTATCTTTGCTTACTGAAAAGGCACACCAAGTATGATTGAAATCCGGGTCGGTCGGGTCCCAAAGTGTCTGATTTCACGTGAAATGACCCTATGTTAGAAAATTTTAAAATGTAAACAAAATCTGCCATCTCTCATTAGTATAGCGCAGATCTCGGAAAGGGCTGAGCCGGGTAGCGTGAGCAATACAACAGCATACTGAAATTGGCAGAACTGGTCCTTTAAGTAGGATCAGTAGAGAAAGGGGAGTAGAGATGCCCCTAAGGGAAAAGAACACAAACCTTCTGGGGCTCTGACCACTAGATTAAAGAGCCAGGTTTATTAGTGTGACAGTCAGAGGAGCACTTCCACAACACCCCTTTACACAACCCTTTTGGTCAAGTTCATAGTGAAAAGAAATCACCTTTTTCTTTACTTTCCAGGTCAACTAATTGCACAGTGCTTCTACCAAAACACTCTTTTGTCAGGACCATATTAATAGTAGCAGCATCCTGTCACCACTGCACGGTGTGCCTATGCCAGTGTATAGACTATGGCTGAAAACACAAACATTGATATTTTGTCTTTTGAAACTGTGGTCCTAGTTATTTGTGGCTCACTAGTACATCCATCCAGAACGGAATTTGCATAAACCCACACATATAAATCATAGTACGCACCAAGTTTAGTGCCTCCCTGAGCCTGACCTTCCAGTGTTGTGCATAAGTGAGCTACTCTCTTGGCGCGTTCAGACCAACAGATAACCGTGCCAAGTGCCCGTTCCTACACCTAATCTCGAACCGGCCGGCGTGTTCACACCACAGATAGTAGCGTTCACAAACCAGAAAGTTGGTTCACAATGCAAACTGAAAAATACTTGGTTTTCCTCCGCAAACTGTCACGACTACATGGACGTCAGCAGGTTCATCCGGATAACACACAGTCACTTGTGGTCAAGTTCAGAGTCCGGTATGAACGCGGGTGGTTAGCAGGTCAGCATTTTAGGGCCGAACATAACTGGTGTGGGCATAGGCACCGGCAGCAGTACCGTTCTGGTCGGCCTGAAAACGGTATCTGTGGGGCACAGGGCTGTGTGCCAGAGCTGACGGCAGTAGACTAGCCAATGGGTGGCAGCAGAGAGCTGCTTCTAGGGTGCAGAGATCAGTGGAGTTCTTGGCTGGACTGTAGCAGGGCTATTTTTATACCACCCTTGAAGGCATTCATGCCAACATCAAGTCATCCACCAGATGGAGCCTTTTCAAGAATTATAAATGGGTGTAGCTTTTCAGCAACAGATTATATGAGATTGCCGTGGGATTGCCTGCATTGGATAATTGTTCCATTTCAAAATGTAGAGACTTCAGAGGAAAGAGGCCAGAGGCATTTAGGAAGATGGTCTTAAGATCACAGGTTGCGGGTTCAAATCCCACCTTTATCTCTGCCTACAGCTCGATCCTTGGCTGAAGTGCCATTGAGCAAGGCACCTAACCCCACATTGCTCCAGGGACTGTAACTCATTCCCTGCAAATAAATGTAAGTCGCTCTGGATAAAATAATCAGCTAAATGTAATGTAGTGTCAGAAAATGTAGTGGAATTTCACAGAAACTGATTTTAAATGACAGAATGTGAATATGCAGATTCACTCCACAACACTCAAAGTTCCCATCAAGATCTCGCACATGCACAGGGTTTGTTTGTTCCCTGCAGGGTCACTTCTATTTTGTTTCAACACTTTTGCTTTTGTTCTGGTTTCCTGTGGTACACTGGTGAATTAGTTTGTTTACAGCCTTGTTGCAACTGTGGGGGGGGGGGGGGGGGGGGGGGGGGGGGGGGCAAGGAGGGCATGTGCCCTGGGGCCCGGGGACCTCCCATATTGGTAGTAGGGGCCCTATCTTGACCATGGAAAGTAAGAGGACCCGAACAGTGCTTTACCCAGGGGCCCTGTGTGCCATTGTTCCGCCACTGCGTAGCAAAAGGCATTGTTTGCATCCGGCATGGTCATTAGTGAGCTGCACAGGCTTGTTTGTTTATACTAAAGGCCTTGATGTGGCCACACTAGCAGCAGCACGGGTCTCAAGTCTTGTTTGCACGAGCGAGGTCATTTGTTTACGGTCTCCACCTCCATGTCACGGTGACAGTGGCCTTGTTCTAGTGATGTAAACCGAAGCAGCTGCATTCTGTCAGTCAGAAACGCTTTGTGGGCACTATGCAATTACAATGCAATGAGTTCAGCACAGAATTAATTCTCGACCGCATGCGGCTGCATTTGTTCTAAGACTAGAATGAGGACAGTGTTGTTTCCTCATTCCTCATTTTTTGTGCCCTGTCTCGGTACCAGCAGGGCTTGACATTGGCACATGCCAACCGGCGAAATGCTGGTAAAACTTGGCTGTGGCTAGTAGTAGGGCTGTACAATACAGTGAATTTATATCGTGATATCAATATTGCTGTCAAACAATATCAAACTTCATTATACTTGAAGCGATATTTTAGTTTTTTTGTGTATACTGCCAAAGGTAGGTTACACTAAGTGCAATACTTTCCCCTCCTTGAGCCACACTCATGCAGAACACCATTGTCTGTTTCTTTATGGCCCTCCACTCACACTGCTGAAGGGAGGGAAGATTGTGTTTGTATTTGGCCATCACAAAAAATAAGTTTGGGCACCCCTGCTGTAATGTAATGTAATTCATCTCCTCTCTCTCTTCTCTTGTAGTTTCCTGTCGAGTGGGGGCGTGGGCTACATGGCCGTGTGTTCCTGTGAGCTTCCTGTGGCGTTAGCTTTCTGCTTCCTGCAAGACGTGCGTTGGGAGTTCTCCACCCGCTACCCCGACGCTACTGTTGCCATAGCAACCAGGCCATACCCCTTCCTGGAGTTCGGTAAGTTTGGGACAATGTGGAGACCAGGCTCACTCATGGGTTTTGTCAACACTTTGCTATAATAAACGTGTGTGTGTGTGCGTGTGCGTGAGCGTGTGCAGACAGCAGCATCCAGAAGTTGAAACAGCACTACAATAAGAGCGGGTGTCCCTCTATGGGGGTGACACTTGCGGAGGTGACGGATGAGCTACGCAGCAGTCCCCCACACACCATCACCCTCGACGACCTACAGTCTAGCAACGGGGCAGCCAATGGCCATGCAGAACAAGCAGCCGCCACCGGTGAGACCACACACTTTACTAAAGACACGCTTGGACTGAGACATTTTGTTGCGTGTTTTTGTTATTGTAGAAATGGGTGTCACAATGAAGATTTAAACATTATGATATTACCACTACTGTTATGCTTTTTGAACAAGGATGCATTGCTCTGCGTTTACAAAATTATGTTATTGAGTTACTGCTGTTACTAACAATTAGCATATCCAATACCACAATAATATTTAAGTACTTTTATCATTACTGCTTCTATGATGAATAACCATCCAAATGTGTGTGTTTTTTGTTTGTTTGTTTACTTTTTGCTTTCCTTTTTGTTGACTTTGGCATATGACCTTCATTGAAGTTAATAGATACACAATACAAGGCAAGTATGTGTGTGCAGAGTGAGAGTAGAGAGTAGTGTAGTATAGTGTAGTGTAATGTAGAGTAGAGTAACTGCCAAGTGCCCAAAAATATTTTTGTCTGGCGAGTTGGTCTAGCCTTGTTCATTGTAGGATCACAACAACAACACACAGAGGCACAAACTCCTGTCCACCTGTAAGTAGGGGTGGGCGATATGACGATATTAAATCGTGAATCGTGATATTGAGTAAAAGATCGTCTCGAATCTGCCAAAGTGGAGAAATCGTATAGATCGTCTTGCAGTGAGGATGTTTATTATCAGCATCAGAGTGACGTTTTCTCACTTGTGTTGTTGTCTTCACTTTATTCTTTACATTATTGTATTCCAATTGTACACTTTATGAGAGTATCATCAGTGTGTTAACATTTTATTGACTGCAAATTACAAATTTCAAGTATATGAAAGTTGTTTTTTGTTGTTTTTATTTTTTGGATGGAAGATCGTGATAAAAAATCGAAATCGAGATTTCATGTTAAAAAATCGTGATACAACATTTTTGCCATATCGCCCACCCCTACCTGTAACAACGCAATATTTCTTTCACCCTTTGTTTGGGTCAGGCTTTGGCAGGACGGTGGAGAGGAGACTGCAAAATGCGGTTGTTTGATTGGTCAGCCAATTCAAACCACAATTCGTCCGACAGCGGTTTGGTCCCACCCACAGCCTTCAGCGTCTGAAGCGAGCATGTCCAGACTGAAGTTTTGACATTTAGTCTGGCTAGTGTACTATACTAATTGTGTGTGTGTGTGTGTGTGTGTGTGTGTGTGTGTGTGTGTGTGTGTGTGTGTGTGTGTGTGTGTGTGTGTGTGTGTGTGTGTGTGTGTGTTATAGGTCCTAGTCAACGTTTGGAGCCAGTGTCCGCTCCTGGTATTCTCTCCCTGGTCCTCAACATCATGTGTGCAGCCCTCAACCTCATAAGGGGAGTACACCTTATGGAGTACACATTACAGGTAACACACACAGACACACACACACACACACACACACACACACACACACACACACACACACACACGCTAATCCATTTTATTTGCGGATGAAAAAAAATCTCAATTTAAGTCAACACTAATTGGCGTGGAATATGGAATCACTCGCCGTAGTATTGGAAAACGTTTACAATATATCTGTATCCATGTGATGCCTGGTTTTGTCTGATCTTGAGGCTGTTTTTGTTGTGTCTGCAGGATGACTATGATGGCATTTGGAATGTAGTGGCCTTCCTGGTGGCCTTCCTCTGCTGCGTATGCCAGGTAATCTCCACATACTAACCCTACACAATTACACTTCAATCTTAAAGGAACAGTCCACCTCATTTCAGGAAATTGCACATATGTAGTTAAGTCCTGGTAAAATTAGAAAACGCATGGGATTTTTCTTCCCTGTTTTTGCATTGCCTAGATGAACTGTTTGGCTATATTAAGCGTAGAAATGGAAATCTATGGAACTAAACAAAACATCATCAAATTTACTTTAAAACCTTTTTAAGATTAATGTAAAATTCACCATAGTGCAAAACTGCTATTTAATTTTCGTCCAGTGATCACTTGTGGTTTGATGCTAATGGTTATTTCCACTTCCATTGATTACGCAAATCATTCTAATACTAATAAGTCTAAATAATGAACACACTGAGAAGAAACTTATACGAACATTCATGTTTAATACTTGGAAATACTGCAAATATCAGAAAATAAAAAAGGATGGACTGTTACTTTAAAAAACCCTTTCACCAGTTACTGGAAGTAAATTAAGATCTTAAAGGTGCCCTATTATGCTATTTAGAATAACTTTCATTGTTAATATTTTGCTTTACTGTGGTTAGTGGAGTTAATTTTGAATGATCACTTGTTTTCATGTCCATTATTTTTTATCATTGTGTACATGCACCCTACGCCGCCTGTTTGAAACGCGTGGAAGTGCAGAATGTTAGACCCTTCAACATTCTGAAATCTCGACGCAGCATGGAGCGTTTCATCAAGCATTCTATTACTAATATTACGTCAGCAGCACAGCTGTTTTTGACCTGGAATCCAACCCTGTAGCCTATGTCTAAAGTTGACAGCCAAATAGTTCACCCAATGTCCACAATTAATCTGAAAAGGACGCATCATAAGTCCCACGTTGTTATTTGGGCACCTTGCTGTGTCATTTGCTGAAACCCAGTCCCTATCCAATGCGAGTCTTCCGTGCATGGGCTTCAGTTTGATTTCAAAATCGCTTGGGACAATTAGGCTGCCATTAATCTGAGAAAGGGTTGAAAGTGCTGGGTACAGGCTATTGCTTCCGATTTGAGGTTTCATGAAATAATACGCATATTGCATCTGATGCGTAATAACGCGATTGTGACCATATTTATAAAAAAAAAAAACAAAACAAAAAACTAATAGCCATCTGCACTGTCTTGTTTATTTCTGATATCCTGCGCTGAAGAATCTTTATCTCAAACATTATTAACGCAACAGTAGGGGCCTGATTGGTTAACCCGCTGTCTAGCCTTGCATACTGCAGCCCTAAAGTTGAAGTTATCAGCCAAGTTTACTGCTCGCAAACAGACAAGTGTCGTGCTGGTCTAGGTGGGAGAAGTCTAGATCTGCTGTTGACAGGTGGAAATTTGAAGACACAAAGAATGTTCTGGGATTGAAATCTGATCACATTCCCTTGTTAATGACAAGTTAACCTTCACAAAATAGGATATCCAATAAGCTAATCATCTGCAATTGCTGTACACAGTTCAAAGGATAGGCCTATTTATTCAGCGAAGTTGTGAACATTGTCTTCGCTCCCGCGGCAGCCCCCATCTGGCTGTCAAAGACGCAGTCCGAAATTGAAAGAGTGCGCCCAGTAAGACAAGGGCACGACTTGTCGGACTCAAACCTATCAATTCAACGTCTGTCAGTGATATCGTGACACCCTATTTGTGATATGAACTCCGTGTTCAAATTCGTCCTGTGGTCTATTTGCAAGCCAGACTGAATAGGCTACTGAGCGCACGCGTTGTTGGCTTTTAAAAATGAGTTCCTGTTTGCTCGTTGTCTGTAGGCCTAATGCACAATGGTGATACGCTATGCTTCATAAAAATACATTTCAAGGTATTTTCAGGTGCATGGTGTCGTGTTCTGTGAAATAACTCAACGTGAGTCTTGACTGTAGGACTGCCATCTTTAATCTGTCTCGCTCACGTTCCACACTTTCATATATAGCCCTCCAATAAACAGGCAACAGCTCCCCCCAACTGGCAAGGATAATATTGCAACATAAACACAACACCACATCTCCCTTTCCTAGAACTAGAGATCAGAGGGTGGACTGCCTCAGTCTCAGCAGACCTTGGGGTTTATTCTGCCCCAGTGGTTGGCAGGTCTGTTCCTAAGATTTACAAATGAAAACAACAACAATGAAAGGGATATCAGGTAACCTGGAACTCTTAAGTAACTGCAACTTATCCCATACACTCAGTAATAACATCACCCCCGCCCCCAGTTCACAAGTCCATTCTGTTTGGTTTAACAATGGTCCTCCCAGATCTGGTTCTGAGAGAGGGGGTCCCTGCTGCTGCAGCCGGAGGTGTCACGGCAGGTGACAAAGGCGGCGGTTCAGCAGGCGACTCAAGGGTTGTCAGCTGTGCTGGGGCCCCAGCATTCTGCTCAGGTGTTTGGAGAGGTATCAGATGCTGACGATTTCTCCGGACTACCCCCTGCGGTAGATCTACCATGTATGACCTGGGAGTGGAGTGCTTTTCGATCACAGTTCCTGGCACCTTTTCATTTGTCACCCATACCTTGTCGCCTGGCGACAGGTTTGAGAGCACTCGTGTACGGTGACGCTTGTTGTAGTTGTCTGCAGTTGAAATCCTCCTCTCTTTTTCCAACTGTGAGAAACTGGCACTGTCTGGGAGTATGGGGTCAAATTGTGCAGGATGGGACGGCAGAGTGGTACGAAGACGCCGGCCCATGAGCAGCTGGGCTGGGCTGTACCCGCACTGGAGTGGTGTGGCCCTATAGGCAAGTAGAGCCAGGTAGGGGTCCTCTGCCTTTTTCAGCAGATTTTTCACTGTTTGGACCGCCCGCTCCGCTTCCCCGTTGCTCTGTGGGAATGCAGGGCTGCTGGTCACATGCTTGAAGCCATACGAATCAGCGAAAGAAGAGAAGGCCTGTCCCGAAAATTGCGGCCCATTATCTGACATCAGCGTCTCCGGGATGCCGTGGCGGGCAAACATGGACTTCAGGTGAGTGATGACATCGGTGGACCTGGTGTGGCACAATGCAGCAATTTCGACGAATCTGGAAAGGTAGTCGACAACCAGCAGGTAAGTTTTCCCTTCCAACACGAATAAGTCTGCCCCCAACTTTTGCCATGGACGCTGAGGACATTCAGTTGGTTTGAGCGGCTCTTTGGGGTTGCGTCGTTCTTTTATGCAGGTCCTGCACCGGAGCACCATGTCATTTATTTGTTGACTGAGTCCCGGCCACCACACGGACTCCCGAGCACGTGCCTTGCATTTCACTATCCCGAGGTGGCCCTCATGTAGCTTTGAAAGTACCTCATTCCGCAGTGCAGATGGGATGACCAGTCGCATTCCTTTGAGTAGAAGGCCGTCATTGACGGTCAACGTTGCACGCTCGGGCCAGTAATTCGTTAACACCGGCTCCTGTTTGGTATGGCCCGGCCAGCCTTCAGCACACAAAGTCATTACGCGTGAGCAAACATTGTCAGCTTTCAATTGCTCTTTTAAGGTCTCCAGGTAGGAAGCGCTGACAGGTAAGTGGTCCATGATTGAATCCACATAGATGTTTGTGCTTTCCATGAACTCTGTATCTTCAGAGGATATGCGCGCTGTCACCGGTGAGCGTGACAGTGTGTCAGCTGTCCAAAGTGTTTTCCCCGGGGCATACACAATGGAATACGTGTAGCGCATCAGCCTCATCCTGAAGCGCTGGATTCTTGGAGGCAGAAGATCTAGCGCTTGGGCCCCCAGGAGGCTCAGGAGGGGTTTGTGGTCGGTCTCCAGGCAGAATTGGATCCCGATAAGGAACTGCTTGAATCGCTCACATGCCCAAGTGAGGCCAAGCGCCTCCTTCTCGACTTGTGCATACCGCTGTTCGGTCTGGGTAAGTGAGCGCGATGCGTATGCCACTGGCCTCCATGCGTCCCCCCATTTTTGAAGAAGAACGCCTCCCAGCCCATAGGACGACGCGTCAGCAGAGACCTTGGTCTCTCTGTTGGGGTCATACGTGGCCAACACTGGAGGAGAAGACAGGACTTTTTTTAACTCCTTAAATGCCATGTCCTGGGCCACATCCCAAACCCAGGCATTTTTCTTTGACAGCAGGTCACGCAGTGGTTTATCCTTGTCTGACAGCTGAGGAATGAATCTGCCTAACTGATTTACCATTCCAAGAAAGCTTCGTACCTCTGAGACATTCGTGGGCACTTTCATCTCTGTGATGGCCTCGGTTTTCATTGGGTCAGGATGTAAACCCTCCACTGAGATGACGTGGCCTAAGAAGACGACTTTTCCCTTCGAGAGATCGCACTTATCTGTATTGAGGGTAATGCCGGCATCCTCCAGCCTTTGTAAGACAGCATGCAGCCTGAGGTCATGTTGCTCCTGATTTTGCCCCCACACAAGAAGGTCGTCAACATGGCAAATCACTCCTTCCAGTCCCTCAATGACCTCCGCCATCCTGCATTGAAAATGTTCTGTAGCTGAGGCAATGCCAAAGGGAAGGCGGTTAAAGTGGAACCGGCCAAAAGGGGTGATAAATGTGGTGTACTTTGCCGATGCCTCTGTGAGGGGAATCTGCCAAAAACCCATATTGGCATCCAATTTGCTGAATACTTTAGCTCCGGCAAGTTGACCCAGGCTCTGCTCTACCGATGGCAATATGTATTTCTCCCGGCATACATACTGATTGAGGCCAGTCAAATCCACACACAGCCTGACCTTGTTGTCCTTTTTGGGAACGACGACCAGTCCGGCACACCAGTCGGTTGGCTCCTCCACACGGCTGATGACACCCAGGTCTTCCATGCGATGGAGCTCTGCTCTAACCTTGTCCAGCAACGGCAGAGGAATCCTCCGTGGCGCTTTCAGGGACACTGGAACTGCTCCAGGTTTCAGCTTGATTGTGTATGGCTGCTGGATCATACCTAGGCCGCTGCATAGTTTGGGGTAAGCAGATTTTAGTGTGTCCATGTCTATGCTGTCGACACGGTGCAGCAGGCCAAGGGCTTTAATGGCTGGTAGCCCAAGCAGTGGTCTACCTAAGTTTTTGACCACATACACATTCTCAAGAGCACTCTTATCTCCAATAGTCAATTGCAGTCTGGCGAACCCTGCCACATCCAATGGGACCTGTCCCGGCCCATACAAGGGCTTCCTTGGCTTTTGGAGTGCTGGTTGCTCTGCATTTGAAAAGATGTTGCGGAAGTCTGACTGTGAGACAACTGTTACATCAGCTCCAGTATCAAGCTTAAAGGTAAGTGATTTTTCCTGTATGCCTATGTCAACCGTCCATGCATCAGAGTCATTAGTCACAGCACCAAGGAAGAAGTTCTCCTCCTCCTCCTCTATGCCATGCACAGCCCTGCCTGCTCGACACACACGCTGAAAGTGGCCCATCTTCCCACATCCATGGCACTCTGCATTGTTTGCTGGGCATTCATGTTTAGCATGCAGTGCACCTCCACATTTGTAACAGTTGGACCCTTTTGTAATTTTATGTTGACTGTCCTGTGACTTGAGCCCATACATTTTTGACTGATTGAATTTACTTTTATTTCTCTGTGGCCTCCCCTGACGCAATGCATCTACAGAGGTAGCATCCATTTGCTTTGTGCCCACATCATTTCTCAATAAAGCTTGCTGCTTTTTCACTTCCTCTGATTGTCTAGCCACATCAATGGCTTTCTCAAGGGTTAAATCTTCTTTCATTTGCAAGCGCTCAGACAGCTTTAAGTCTGCCAATCCAACGACTATTCTGTCTCGGACGAGTTCGTCATGCAAAGTCCCATAGTTGCAGTGCTCTGCTAGCCCGTACAGAGCAGTGACGAACGTCTCAACACTCTCGTTCGGTTCTTGTTTCCGGGAATTAAATCTTGCACGCTCATAAACGATGTTCTTTTTGACAACAAAGAACTTCTCAAATCCCTCTTTCACTTTTGCATAATCGAGCTGATCCGCAGCACTTAGTTTTAGTCCTTTTAAAACATCATCAGCGTCATCCCCCATGCAATACATTAAAGTATTCACCTGGTTTTCCTGCGAGCTTGATGTTAAGTTGCTTGCCTGGCGGAACCGCTCGAAGCGTC
Source organism: Engraulis encrasicolus (assembly GCF_034702125.1). Classification (NCBI taxonomy): domain Eukaryota; kingdom Metazoa; phylum Chordata; class Actinopteri; order Clupeiformes; family Engraulidae; genus Engraulis; species Engraulis encrasicolus. The sequence continues at coordinate 55,332,702 of NC_085865.1, forward strand.
TTATCCATTTTGGCCACTCGTGCGGTTTGCCGAAGTCAAACGGATCGGGCGGCTGAATGCTGAAAGTTGCGCTGGAAGTAGCCATCCTGTTAGCGCTAGCCTCTTGGCGCGCTGCTGGGGCTGCCTCTACCACAGGTGCTACTACTGCAGCTGGCTCTCCACGCCCTGGCAGTTCAGCGTCCTCGCCGTCACTCATCAAACTTTCTCACCAACTCGGCCCTTTTCCAAATAGGTGATTCTATCATGCACTAGCGTCTGTCCGAAATCACAACACTTCTGACACCATGTCGTGTTCTGTGAAATAACTCAACGTGAGTCTTGACTGTAGGACTGCCATCTTTAATAATCTGTCTCGCTCACGTTCCACACTTACATATATAGCCCCAGATAAACAGGCAACAGCTCCCCCCAACTGGCAAGGATAATATTGCAACATAAACACAACACCACACATGGTTTCATTTTAGTAACTGCATTTCTTTAGTCCCCGGCAGAAATGATGCGCCCACTAGATTGGAAGCGCAATGGGCAGTCCTCGATGGATTGGTTTCATACTGGGTCTTATAATAACGCCTAGGCCTAGTCTCGGTTTCGTGGTTTTTTTGTTCGCATTTATCGACAGGACATGATTTTTTTTATATAACAATAGGCCCTATCCGTTTCAGTTTCATTATTTTTGGCATGCCGCCCGACGACTCGACCAGTTTTAAACGACGTCAAGCCAATATCCACGTTGCTCTTGCAGATATGATGAACAAAACTGCGTTGCATTTTAATTACTGAATTGTAGCCTACGCATAGCCTATACTAACTGGCTAATCCTTGCCAACATTGCTGATGCAAACGGCTGCTGGTCATGTCGTGATACCTATTTGGATAACATCAGCGCACGTCTTCTAATTAATGTTATGCTTCAAGCGGCAATACAAGTGTAGGGTTTTCACATCTTACCAAACAAAAGTTAGTCTTGCCAACAGCATATGCAAAACGGCCCTGAAGCGAATAGAGAGAGAAAGGAGAGATTCGAGTCTTTCACCCACTTGGAAGTGTTTTGGATTCTCAGTGCGCAACTGCGTTAACGCGTTCTGCCTGTTTTCGACCTTCCTCATTCAACTGTTTCTGACCCGTTAGCCATAGGCCTACCAACCGGTATTTTATCAATGTAAAATGCAGCTTTAATATCACAATGAAACAAAAATATATAACTTGGGCCACAGGTGAGTGTAGCCTCCAGTCTAGACCGATGCTGTAGCCAATTGACGGAGCCGATTTATGAATTGAAAATAAAAAACATGCCTAATGGAATAAACTTGTGGATGGCGAAATCCTACACTATCCTTGTAGGCTACACTATTCTTGTACACTATTTTGTACACTGAGTGGTGTATTCACAAATAGGATACATCTCATCACAATACTGTCAAATTCAGATAAGCCTAGGCTATGTGGCTGCGATGAACAAATGCGCATTAGGTCTACTGTCTCTGCAATTAATAAATGGTCTGTGACATCGTCAACACTCCATCCCATAAGCAGCAATGTTAGGTACAGCATGACGTAGACCCGTACCGGAAACAAAAGCTATAGAATGTTGAAAACCCAACCACGCGTTCTCTGACAGTTGAGAAATAGCGTTCCTGCGGCAGAGAAATTCTCCCCCAAGAGGCCAATTTGTGAAATGCAGCTTTCACCAAGCTTTTACATACAACAGATGCTGTGTAACCCAATAAATGGGTAGTGGACATGAAAAAGCATAATAGGACCCCTTTAAGCAAAAGAAGCAATTGAATAAAATTAAGAGTTGTGATAGATGTTAATATTCTAATATTATTCAATGTTCTCTCCCAGTGCCAACTGTGCATTACATTATATTAAAATGTATATTAAAATAATATTCTGTTCCAGTGCCACCTCTACTTTTTCCATTCTTCTTATAAGAGCCTAAAGACCCTTTCGCTGCCCTGCATCTGCAAACTCTTCCTAACTTTAGCATATTTTAATGAGGTTCTGATGTTTCCTCTTGTCTCCCAGTGCCAGCTCTACCTGTTCCACTGCTGTTATAGGAGGCTAAAGGCGTCCGTGCTTCTCTGCATTGTCGTCATCTGCAACCTCTTCCTTTTTGGCCTTCGCAACCAATGGCAACTCAGCTTCCATGTGGGCGTGGCCATTCTGTCCACCGCACTCACGGTCACACGCAGACTACAGGACAGGACAAATGACTGCGGAGTGTAGGAGACGCCACTGTCCCCTTCAGACTGTCACACGAAGACTACCGGACAAATGACATGACTGTCCCCCGCAGAATGGAGGACATCAATCTTACCCATATAAACTACAGGACAGGACGGAACAAGTGACTGGAGTAAAGAAGACATTACTGTCACACAAAGACTACAAATGAATGTGGGGTATAAAGGGACAAATTAATGAGTAGTAGCCACAAATTACAGGACAGGACAAGACAAGAGGCAGTGGAGTATAAGGGGCGCCACTGTCACCTGCAGATTTCAGGACCGGAAAGGACAAACTGATGTGTTTTATAAGAGTCTGTCACTCTTCGACCACAAACTGCAGGACAGGACAAACCTCTTTGAGCTGTACATTAAGAGCTCTCTCTGGTTAGCAGATCGCAGGATAGGACCAGTGGCTGTGGAACAGATATCTCTCATCTGAAAATGGAAGATGTGGCCAAATTGAGTGTGGAGAAGAGACAAATGGTATGATTGAAGATTGTGAAGACGTGGAAGGATGGGCAGATGAGTGGATGGAGGTTTTCCTGCATCTCTGGTGTGAAGACTTCACTTGGTTGTACTTTCAGGATTACTCTGGATAGGAAATCAATGTAATCAGTGGGATGGTCTTAAACAGGAGAGAGTGTGTGTGCGTGCATCTGTGTGTCTGAGAATAACATAAATGGTTTGCCAAAGTATGGCACACACCTTGCCAAAATATCACAAGGAATCATCATGCAGACTGGCATCATGTAAAGGCTGTGTATCTCACGCCAGTGCATTCTGCATTGAGGTGCGACGCCATGGCAAGTTAAGTCGTGGTCCTCAACGCCACGGTAAAGCACTTTTGTAATGTGACGAGGTTTGCACAGTTTTCCCGTCATGTCAGCAGATTTCTGTTGCCATGGCGAATTTCTGTTGCTAAACGCAAAAATGCTCTGCTGTGTGCCCTGACCAAATCCATGCCTAACCCTAATGTGTCAGTAAAGCAATGTTTCTGCTACTTTTGCTAAGAACAGTGAAATAAGCAAGGAATCTGGAAGTTTGTTGCAAAATTGTGCCCAGACCAAAACCAACGCTAAACCTAACCTGTCTCAGGGCGTTATGTAGCACGAGTCAACCTGCAAAGGCGTCGTGCACAAAGGTGATGGACGGTTCAAATCGGCGTGTTATCTTTCTTACTTTTATGATGCCATGTTGCATCATGAGATCAGTGGTAATTATGCATGAGCACTGATGCTGCACTCATCTGTTCTCTCATCTGCATTTCAACATATAGCAGAGCTCTCACACACAACTTCCCACGCAAGGTATGTTAGCATTTAACACAAACCCTACACCGTGTCAATGTGGTATAATCCTGTAGAAGACCTCTACACACACTTTACACACACACATTACAGACATATTGTCTCTAATGTGGCACACACACACACACACACACACACACACACACACACACACACACACACACACACACACACACACACACACACACACACACACACACTCTCAGTTGCACATACAGTATCTTTCAGATCACTGACAGACATGTCATCTTAAAAAGGAATGCTCTGTGAGGTAACAGACATTGTAGTCTTTGAATATGAAGCTCTGGTTAAGGTGAAGGTTCTCTGTGGAGGTTCAGAAGCATTGCGTCCAGTCAGTCTCATTTTACACTGACGCATCCGTAAATCCACTTGGTAACATGCCAATATGTTTAATACAGTAGGTTTGCAGGGTTTTGGACTGAAAAGACATAAATTACCGGGTAGAAGTACTTGATTTGCACTAGGATTTTTTTCTTTCCTTCTTTTAATTTATTGACTTTTGTTTACTCAAAATGCATTTGTTTTGTTGTTCAAGTCTTAATTTGTGTGATACTGGTGTGTAAGTAACTACATACTTTACATGCAGTGATGATGGTAATTAGGTTATGTTGGTTGCATTTTTTTGTATCATGGTTTTAGCTATTTTAGGACACAAGAGGTCCTTAGTTGATTTTTTAAATTATGCTATTCTGGAAGTTGTCGCAGGTCTTGAGTTTGCAAGAGGTCGTAATTTGACGTAAATTATGTAGCCTAATTTTGCAAGTTGTCACAGGTCTTAAGTTTGCAAGGGGTCCTAATTTGACTTATATTGTGTAATTCCACCAATGTTTGTGGCCGATATAAGCTAACGTTTAGAATAGCTTTTTGCACTTGGTAGTCGTTGTTTACAAAATCTAGATATCAGTCTCTAATATAGAGTGTGGTAAATTTTGTAATTGTAATTGAGAAGTCAGAGTTGGTTTCTAAACTGAACAGCTCCATTATCTCTGTGTTCAGTACTCTTATGATGTCACAACCATAGACATCGCATACGTAGTAATACTTGTTCATATTTGGGGACAAATTATGATACTGACTCAAAAATAACTTTTCTAATGGACAGTTTTTTTTAATAATGAGATGTAACTGACAAGGAAGGAGTTGTGAATGTACTGCTTGAGAATTATCAATCCTGAATATATACTAGAGGGGATGGGACATTTCCAGGAGAATGGTGTAGTGACTTTACATCACAACAGGGGTGTAAAGAAGAAATTGACCAAAAGTACTGTTCTGCATTAAAGACATGGAGTTGATTTGAACAAGTTTAATGTTTAATAGAAGGAATGTTGCACTGAAGTTAATGGAGTCGTGATTGTGAGGAACTGGCACCCTCAAAATTCAACATGATGTTTAAAGAGATCACATTTGAGAACAGAAAATTGTGCAGGGTATTTGAAAGCAAAAACTGTGCTATTGAATTCAAGGATATTTTCTTATACTAGATGTTTGTTTGGCAGTTTGTACTTACTTCACAACCAGGCTGCGTTTACGTGCACTGAAGGAATGCCTTCACGTATTTTTTCCATATTTACCATTTTAATGTCATTGCCATACTAACTAAAGGGAAGGACGAGTACCGGTACTGTACCACTCACTCATGTGCCCTGCTGCCTGCATTGATCTGAATACTGCTATAACACACTCATACACAGCTTATCGTGTGGGTGTTTGTAATATTATTATTATCATTATTATTAATCATAATAATAATTTCTTAGTGTGAGAGTGCTGAGGGGTAAAATGATGACCACAATTTGCAGTGTTACATCAGCGCTCTCACATATTGCTGTAATGCACACCATCATTATTTCCTATCCTGCCACATGTCTCTAATGTATACAACAGGTGCAGTCCATTATCCAAACTCCCGTCCTTGATTTGTGCTTGTGGCCTCGCGCTTCACTGACGCTTCGCCTCTGTGGAGAAAAGAATAAAGTTTCCCTGCTGTCGGCTTAGACACAAAAACTTTTGGAGGACTTTTCCCTTTTCAACATCCTGAATGCAAACCTTTGCGGTTTTGCAAAACATTTCATTAAACTACTATCATCAAGGAGGTCTTTTGACATCATCACAAGGCCACAAGCATGAGGGAGGACAGGAGTTTGGGTAAAGGAATGGACCCAGGGTGGCCTGGCAAATGTATACACTTCAAATAATTGGTGTTTGCAGTCACTTTCAATGACTGCTCTCAATTTAGCCGAACTCATGGCGTAGACACATCAGACGTCTGATGAAATAATGAATATGCTCTATTACATTTAGACAGTTAAATTAAATACACGGAAATGCTTGCCATACAATTATTTAAAGTGTACATTTCCCTCCCTGTGGGCAGTTTTGCATGAGGCTTTTGGTACAGTTTGGTACAGCTGCTTATGTGATGCTGCTTTTAGCTAAAGATCTTCAGTTACAGCTTGGTGATTGTATGTTTTTAAAGCGGAATGAAGAACTGCTTTTGTATCAGACGTCAGCCATTTTTACAAAGATGTAAAACCTCTTGTTTCCTCTGCATTATATTAGAAGTAAGGTGTTCATTTCTCATTGTACACAAGGATGGATTGCTACATGGGCCTACCAGGCCCAACAGGCCAGTCATGGGGGCCCTGAAGGCCACACTTCTATATATCCTTTTTCAATTTGCATTAAAATAACATTTTTAACAACCCTTTTAAAATCTTCTAAATTTCTCGGCGGACATACCCCAAACAACCTAACATCTATAACATCTGGCCTAAAACCCTGAATCTTTTTCTGGAGTAGCAACACCCATGGAGAGGGCCCTTATCTGGCCCAGGGGCCCATGGAATCACAATCCGTCCCTGGTTCATCGCTTCTTAAATCCTTACATATCACACATCCCTTCCTAGTACGTCTTAATATGTTTTATAACTTTGATGATGAGCTCTGGTTTTTTTCACTTTCAGATGATGAGCTCTATTTTTCCACTTTTAGATACCCATTGTGAGGACATCGAATAGTAGGCCTATACAACTTAAATAATAATGCCAAAACAACTAGATCATTGAGGTAGATGTTGTGTGTGCTGCTGACCCACACACCGCCTTACTACCTGCAGCACCTGTGGATGGATAATAAGTAGGCCTTTATAAAGTAAAGTAAAACCTTAAATTATTATATATCATAATGATAATAGGTAGTAGTTTTGAAATGGCTGTTGGTCTGTGACATCGGAGTGTATCAAATGGATCAAATTGTACCAAATCATTGTTTTAAGCTATTTAACCCAGAGTCAGATCATAGTTTATGAGTCAAGACTTGAATAGAACCATTTTTGTGAGGTAAATTACTCCCACCCCTCATAGTAGGACATTCTAGTCCTCAAT
>NC_085865.1:55349649-55409649 GCF_034702125.1 Engraulis encrasicolus
CACACACACACACACACACACACACACACACACACACAGAGAGAGAGAGAGAATGAGAGAGAGAGACAGACAGACAGACAGGGAGAGACAATGTTCCAGAGCTCCTACAACTTTATACTACCCTACAAGTGGTATAAGCTTAGCAAAGGATTCAAACAAGATTCACTTTAGGATGATAGTCTCTTGAACAGACGCATGTTAGTCTGCCACTCTATTCCAATATGGTCACTTGTCTGTGATGTCTGCCACTCTATTCCAAAAGAGTCACTTGTCTGTGATGTCATTATGATGTGTTGTTCTAAAACCTCACCTGAGTATACAGACACTCATTTAGCAGCAGGACACTGAGGAGTACAGTTGGATTATTGTTTCCTCCTGGACATTTACACACACCTCACATAGTATGGGACTCAGATGGACAGCAAGAGTCAGGGGTGTAGGCCAATCATCAAGCTGTAAGTACATGAACATCAACACAGCATTATCATATCAGTAAGCATAGGTTTTATCGCTCAACTTCAACATGAAGACACACACACACACACAGATGCTGTGTTCCATTATTCACCCTCTGTACTGTGTACCTTGTTTGAGTGCAGTGAAGTACCCTTTCCACCCTCCGCAATTCACGAGGCGAGTACATTCCGATTCCCGTTCTGTCTGATACACTTAACGGAAATGACGGTTGGTCGCGTGACATCCGAGTTTACCAACCGCCAATATGCAATTCAACACGGAAGGCACTGTTCCTTATGCTAACACTTTTTAAAGTTAACCCTGCCTCTAATACACATGGCGATTGTCTTTGGAATCAAAACTATGCTGTTATCACGGAGATTCAACCGTTTGACAGATCTGGCACTCAACTACGTCACAAACATGGCGGCCGTTGAGTGCGAAAAGTGTACAGTAACACCACACTTCGAGAAATGGCCGTTTTGGGGGCGTTATCCGGGTAATTTACAGTACACTTTACCGTCGCGATTAGAAATGGAACACCCTGCGTACCCAAACACAGTGCGGAAAGGGCGGTAAGTACGGGTAATGGAACACAGCATCACACACTCACTCACTCACACACACACACACACACACACACACTCGCTCACACACACACACAGAGAGAGAGAGAGAGAGAGAGAGAGAGAGAGAGAGAGAGAGAGAGAGAGAGAGAGAGAGAGAGAGAGAGAGAGAGAGACTTACACTAGGCCTCCTCCTCTCGGCTCTGCGATGTTTGTTGAGTGGTGTCTGAGTCCCTCATCCACAGTCACAGTAGAAAATGAAGGCTGCCTCCATAAGGGCTTGAGGATGAGGACAGGTGCTGTGCCTTATGTTTGCAAGCTGGAATCCCATACCAATAGGAATTACGTTGGTGGAATATAACATCCTCATCCATGGGTGAAACAAGGAACCTAACCCCACATTGCTCCAGGGTACCAGAACAAAAACCCTGTATATAATATATTATACTGTATGTCACTTCGGATAAAAGTGTCTGCTAAGTATTATGCATTGTCTTATTGTCTTATTATGGACAGTATTGGATGTTCAATGCCATATATTGTCTTATTAGCATGGACACCGCATTGGTCCAAATACAGAACACAGGCTTGGCACTACCACCTTGGGCATATGGTTCATTCACGTGCCTCCATGTGTAGCTTTTTGCTTTAAATGTGGAATGACAAGGGTGTTGTGTTTTTGTTCTCTTTGTTCTTTGTTCCTTTTGTTCTTGACGTAAAACACAACAGAACAGAGCCAATGTCTATCCTGGCGATGTTGTCAGCGTGCATGTTTGAAACTGCCAAAGATACGTCTAACCATTTTGTGATTCATATTTGTGTGTTTTAGCATGGGCATTTTACCCGCCATTCACAGTATTCATTCATGCCTACAAAAGTAGCATCAGTTTTTGAGAACTACAATTAACAATGAAACTGCATCTTCATGAAAAGGTCAAAGGTTATATCATCTGGGCAACTCACATATCAAAAAAATTACGAATTACCCAGTGTAAAATATCACATGGTGGGCTGTTGATGTGTGCTTTTCATGTCAGCGTTTGGTAATTCCCATAGCACATGACTGACGCAATATAGAACACTGGCTTGGCACTGCTACCTGGGACATATATTAAATCATCCAAATCCCCCAAATCACAGTCTCTTACCAGCAAGATTGACGAGCTGAGACTTAGGATTTCAACAAAGAGGTGGAACAGCTGCGCTCTTCTCTTTACGGAAACCTGGTTAAGCGGCAACATCCCCGACTCTGCTATTCAGATTGCTGGATGGACTGTTTACCGGGCGGACCGAACTGCCGACTCCGGAAAGGGGAAAGGAGTAGGTGTGTGTACTTACGTGAGTAACTCTTGGTGCACCTCTGTTATCATCACTGAATAACATTGCTCTCCGGACTTAGAATTTATTTCTCTGCAGTGCAGACCGTTTCATCTCCCAAGAGAATTCACCGCGGTGTTTCTCCTCACTGTTTACATTCCCCCCCAAGCGAAGCTCTGAGCTGCCAAGGTTGAATATATATTTGGCTCAGTATCATGTAATAACGTGAAAAGTTTCACATTATAACGAAAGTATCACGTTATAACGTGAAATTATCACGTTATTTCGTGATATGAAGTTATCACGTTATTCTGAGATAAGAAATTATCACGTTATTCTGAGATATGCAACTATCACGTTATTATGAGATATGCAACTATCACGTTATTCTGAGATAAGAAATTATCACGTTATTCTGAGATATGCAACTATCACGTTATTTCGTGTTAAGCATTTATCATGTTATTTCATGATATTTGGCCAGCACTTCAACACTTCCCGGTTCAGTCAAGGAACATGGCTCGTCTACAGGACTTAATTCAGTTCTATTTCAAGCTTGGTCTAAGGCATGGTGAAATTCTACAGTTGTTGAGCACTGTGGATGGTATTGTTGTCAGTATGCGCACTCTCCGAAGGATTTTGAAAAGCATGGGGTTGTACCGAAGAAAGAATGAATCTGACCCACTTGACGTTGCATCATTTCTCATTGATCAACTGCGTGGACACGGGAGGCTACATGAATACAAGTTCCACCATCTCAATTGCATCCAAGCTGGATATGTTGTCACTAAAAAAGTACAGTGAGACATTTGTTAAAGTTCCTCGACCCCAGTGGTGTTGAAAGAAGACGAAGAAATCGCTTGATGCGACGTGTGTACATGAACCCTGGCCCTAATTATCTATGGCACGTTGATTCTTATGATAAATTGAAGCCGTTTGGTGTGTGCATAAATGGAGCTATTGATGGCTTTTCCAGACTCATTGTGTGGCTTCATGCCTATTCAACAAACAGCAATCCCAAAATCATCACTGGTTATTTCATGAGGGAAGTTGAGAGGAGGATGGGGACGCCGTCCAGAATTCGCGCAGATCTGGGAACAGAAAATGTAACAATGGCCGAGATGCAGAGGTTCCTACGGTGGAGTACCAATCGCAGCATCGTCAGAAACTGCTATATCGCTGGGTCCAGTAATCACAATCAGCGGATTGAAAGCTGGTGGGCTTTTTTAAGAAGTCACCATGCCCAGTACTGGATGAATCGTTTTCAGGAACTTAAGGATAAAGACTGTTTCTCTGGAGACTTCTTGGACAAGCAGCTTATCTTGTTTACTTGCCTATCCATCATCCAGGTGTGTTTGGCTTATTTTATTTGTAGTTCAACTTCTCTTAAAGGCCTATAATAATAATAATAATAATAATAATAATAATAATAATAATGATGATGATGATATAATTTGGCATAGGGACCTATTGCTACCATTATTCCCTATTAGGCCTATGAATCAAGCCTGTAGGCTACAGGCCTAGGTTAGGCCTATCAATTACAAGGCCTGCATGGGCTTTAGAAAGAGAAAGGAAAACATATATTTAAACTAAATACAAATACACATTTATTTAACCAGTAATGATTTAGGGATTGTGCTGTGAATAGAAAAGTCATGGGTTTTCAAAATGCTGTCAATATTACACTGCAAGTAACAATTTCCATATTGTTTTTCCAATAGGAGGAACTGCAGCAAGTTGCGCAGTTGTGGAATACCCATGTCGTCCGAAAGAGCAGGAATGCAGTAGCTCCAAGTGGACGTCCGATCCTCATGTACACCCTGCCTCATCTATTTGGAGGACAAGATTACTTGAAACAGGTCCCTCAGGAAGCAGTGGAGGCTTGCAAAGAAGAGTGCCAACAGAGAGGACCATGTCCTTGTGATGAAACAGTGTTTGACATGTGTTGCCTTATAATGGCAGAGAACTTCTTACACTCACCTACCACAGCTGATGAAGCTATAGAGCTGTATATTTTCCTGAGAGCATGCATTCTTAAAGACTTGGGCATACAGTAATCCCATGATAGCTGTATCTTAAGTGCTAAGGATAATGAATGGTGGACACCTAAAGCACAATGACCATGTTTTTGTTTTGTTCTACTTGATCATGTTTTCATGAATTCCTGCCCTAAATCCACAGTTAAAATAGACAACATGTCTCTCGTAATATTCCCGAGCATACAATGTAGTGGGCATGCAGTGCTGTCACCTGAATACTCTCAACAAATAAGTGTTGTTAAGACAGGTAAATACAGTAAAATGTATAGGTAATAGGGTATTGTTTAACAAGGTAGGCCTAGTGTTCAAATCAAGGAGTGGTTGTGTTTCTCAACACAAGGGGGCACACAACAACCTTAAGTTTATTATTGTGCTTGTTTCCTTCAACCTCTTTGCTTCTGTTTTCATAAAAGTGAAATGAACCTAGACACAAAAAGCTGTTGTGTTTCTCAGCATAATAGTATGGTCTATCTGAAATCAATGAAAGAATGGGACGTACAAGTGTGTACAAGTCAGTTCAATTTAATTATGTAGTAACATAAGAGTAGAGAACCTGGTTCTCAGAACCATATAGTGCCACAATGCTCTCCCTCTGAGCTCAAAATGCATACATATTACATAGAAGTTGTCACAACAGGACAAAAGCCCATGGTTGTTGACACAACAGGACTAAAGCACATTGTGCTTTCTGGGAACATATCAACAGATAAGAATTCAATTTATCTCTTGAGCTGACTGGACTTCAAAACTCATGAACACATGAAAACAGGCTTGCTTTGTTGTAATTTGACAGATCATAAAATGCTGCGCTCCGATTGTCTAAAATATATTCAGCAACAGCTCTCAAGCCAACAAGATGCTATGACTGGCATCACTATAACAGGTAAAACGAGTTACAGGTAAAACAAGCTTAAAAAAAAAAAAAAAAGAGTTAAAACATACAGGAAATGCTGATAGAACTGTTAACTTTCAAGCCATTCCTTTCAGATGTTCAAATATACATACCCATAATCCTCCACTATCAGATGAGATAAACTATATTATGGTAAACTTACGCAAAGCCAAATTCATACGAAGCATTATTGGTCAGTATGTTGTCAAATTCGGTGCGTAGCTCAGGATAGGAGGCATATGTCCACGGCAGTTCCAGAACTGGGCCGCAGGTGTGTGCTACAGGCCGCCGTGCAACTCCATCTGAAGGTGTAAACATGATGTCAATATTGTCAACGCAGACAACATCCGACCCTGTCAAGAACCTTAGCATCCTTCTCAGACCAACATCATCCAATGCCCTGATGTACTGTTTCAGGAAACGAAAACTCTGGTTTTCTGCTTGAGTGGAAGGGGAAGCTTCCAGTAATTTCAAAAGCTTTTTGGTTGTTGGCTTTTTGTCTTCGTACATAAGCAGAACTTGTTGTGTGTTCCCGAATGCTTCTTTCATTGAGGCACCAGCAATTAAGGACATCTTCTCGCATGCATATCTTGGCTTACGGATCAGCTGTTTGTGTGCCACCTTTAGAAGGAGGCCTTTCAAATTGTCTCGGGTTGGAAGGGCTGTCACATCCAAACGGTCCAGCAGGTCAATCAGCTCATCCCTGTCGTCCTCTGAAAGATCTTCTTTTAAGGCAGTAGTGATTAACTTCCTATCTGACTGATTAACAAACAGAAGAAGACTTTCAAAAAGCACATCATCTGAGACCTCATTCTCGCCAAAAATGAGTGAAACTGCGAAAGCAGGGGATAAGCGACAGGGAAAATAGCTATGGTCTTGAAATCCTTTGAGTAGGATTCGGCCAATGGATTTCCATTCCTCCTCTTGCCATTTAGGACACAGAGATGGAACCCTCAGGTCCTCCCCTTCAGCTGTGTGGTCCAGAAGTTGTGTCCAAAATGCAGCATACACGTCTCTTTAGACACCATTGTGGTCGGCTCCTCTCTCATCAATGTACATGTATCGAAGGGAGTGCTTGAGAAGTGCTGAATCCTTGAATTGGGCTATCATCTCTTCCAGAAGATTGACCCTGTGTAGTTTAATTGTTATAACACATGAATCTGTAGAGGTGCCTGCTACATCATCTATAGTTGTTGACTCGGGAGCAATGTTTGCTGCACTTGTGGAGCTAGACATGCTGGGTGAGTTGTGACTTGCAGTGTCTGGAATGATGAGTGCTGAGCTTGCACTGGGAAGTAGGACTGATATGACTGCAGTGTCCTCATTGACTTGCAGGTCAGGTTGATACAACAAAGTGTCATCTAGTTCAATATGGTCCAGCTGCGTCTTGTCCAGCTAATACCGCTACGCCCATTCCTCCTTACTAGACCGCCCTCACAGTAACGCCCCTTTGGCTGTTCAAGTTTCTGAAGTCAGTTGCTGCCGAATGACAACACAAGCGCCGGACTTTTTAAAACGACTGGAAGGATTTCGCTGCAGCGATCACTCAACTGTCGGTAAGATTTCGATATTAAATGCATGAATATACATAACGGTTACTTTACGAGTTGACTTTCAGTCGGAGGGCGAACATTTAACCACCTCGGCCCACCAACTAGCGGTGTTGGCTAATGTTTTTTTTAGCTTCAAGGCAAGCTAACAGGCCGCCCTTCGTAAGTTTGTTTCAGATGTTGTGTGTGTATTTGTCATAATGTACAGCACTAAGTTATGGGCAGACAAAACAACTATTATTCCTGTGTAATTACCATTCTTGTGACTACTTCACTGCATATATTAAGCAGGAAACTGCCTTTGGTTCCCAAAATATGAACATCTGTTGCCCTTCATACCCCACTACAGGCTTCACTGCCTGGGAAATCTGTGCTAGTTTACTATTTCCAACCTGGTAGCTAGCTAGCTAGCCAGCTTGGTCAGAATGGACAAAGGCAGCACATCTCAGAATCTTGTTACGACAATACGAGGCAAATGTGAATGGAGTACATCGTTATGTGTAAGATAAGACGTTCATGACAAGGGTGAGATGAAAGATACTAAGGGCTAGCCAGACTAGAATAAAAGTTAAATAGGCCTACCACGAAAAGTTCATTCATAAACGTTTTGACGGTCTTTCGAATGGTTATCGGATGGTGTGCTCGCTTGCTTAAATATCATAAAGTTCGCCACAAAGTGATCACGAAATGATCTCCGTATTAATAACAGTTTCGTGGTTTGTTACTCGTTTGAATAAACGTATAGTTTTGACATCCCTTTCAAATGACACGCGGAAGTTTTGAATATTTGTTGTACCACGAGCTATCACGAAATTATGCTGGGCCAAAAGGTGTTTATACAGTAGTTTCTTCCTGTGCTGCGTTGTGCACGTCTGTTTCATCATCTGAGCTATCAGTTGTGTTTCTTTGAAGCAAAGATGTATAGAATAGCACTGAAAGTCGGAGGTGTCATATTTGTTCAACCTGGTGTTAAACGTAATTTCAATTCTTGACCAGTGCATGTAAAGAAATTGAAAATAAAACCGACTTGACTTGTCATTGGGTCTGATTTTAAATGTGCCATATAGTTCAATGTGGGAGCAGGTTCACACACTAAATAAGACACTAAGGTCAAGCACAAGCAGATTAAAAAAAAAAAAAAAAATTCTCAGAGCAGACGTTTCAGGTTGCTGCCATCAGAGAGTATTGACTTGACCTTAGTGTCTTTAGTGTGCTCCCACATTGAGCTCTACTTTTTGGGTCCATGCACCTACTTATTTCTAAACATCTAGAGCGCAACAATACCCCTGCCTCCTGATATGCCATATAACCTGTATCTCTCCAAGTGTGTGTGTGTGTGTGTGTGTGTGTGTGTGTGTGTGTGAGAGAGAGAGAATGTGTGCACGCAGATATAAGAAGTTGGGGTTGATGATCCACATGATGGTGATGGACCAGGACAGCTCTGGACCTCCTGACTGGCAGCTCCATCCTCAACCTCTCTTCCTGCCCTTCACACATGTGCAGGCAAGGCCAATTTTTAAAAACTCACTACATTGTCTGAGGCAAAAGTAGGAGAAAAGGAGTGTGCGAGTGAGTGAGAACCCGGTCATTATACATGTGACCCTTAAAGGGCGTGTGTGTGTCCTAGAACCAAGACAGTGGCAGTGTGTGTCTGTCTGCCTTTGGTTAAGGGTATCTTTAAGATACTACCTTGTTGTGGTAACATAATTTTGCTATTTCTGACAGGCAGCCAGTTTTCTGAAAGACGGTTGATGTCAGTACCAACATGTTGTGATGGAGGCTTCCACCTGAGCTGAACACAGAAACTTGCACACAGTGGTGAGTAAATCACTGAATCTGCTTTGTTCTGCACTAGACCAATAAGTATAGTACAGTAATAGTGACCCCTGTACAGGTCAGACGCTCTGTAACTCTTCAGCCTGGAGTTCTGCATTAAAATGATGGGTGTGATTTTTATGTAGTGTATTCTATGTATACCCTCTCGTGTGTGTGTGTGTGTGTGTGTGTGTGTGTGTGTGTGTGTGTGTGTGTGTGTGTGTGTGTGTGTGTGTGTGTGTGTGTGTGTGTGTGTGTGTCTGTGTGCAGTTGGAAGCAGTCGTTCCTGCTCAGCATCGATATGCCAGTAATGGGTTTGATGAGCCACAGCATGGTGATGGGCAATCAGCATCAGGACCAGGGCAGCTCACAAGGAGAACCTCCTGCCCTGCCTCGTCATCCTCAACCTCCCATCTCCCTGCTCTTCACACATGTGCAGGTGAGGCCAACCTCTAAAATGCACACTTGACTTGAGGCAAAGGGGGAGAATAGGCCTGCGTGCGTGCCTGCGTGCCTGCCTGCCTGCCTGCGTGCGTGCGTGCGTGCTACACTTTAAGACAGTAGCAGTGTGTGGGGGGGCGTGTGCACAAGCATATGCACATGGTCATGTCATGGTCATGTCTTTCTGTAGGTAGATAGGGGGTGCTTGTTTTTGTCTTTATTTTCATTCATAACATTAGCATGCCTTTTTTTGACAGGCACGGAGCCAGTTTTCAGAGGGAGGGCTGATGACACCAGCAACTTTGGTGAACCTGATCAACCCAGCACCAACCACTGTGCCCCTCCTCCTCTGCCAACTGCACCACATGGCTCCACCATCTCAAAAAGGCACAGACACTACTCCTACTACTTCCTGCGAAGGATGAGAGAAGAGCCGACCGCCCCACATCGGCACTCACCACCTTCTACAGGGGTGTCATTGAGAGCATCCTGACCAGCAGCCTCTCTGTCTGGCATGGCAGCCGTCAAGCTGAAGACTAGAAGGCAGTACAGAGAGTGTGGTGAGAACGGCAGAAAAGCTCATAAGATCACCCCTACCAGCCATTCAGGATCTGTACACTTCACACTGTTCCAAGAGGGCAATGAACATCATAAAGACACAACTCATCCAGCATACAGACTGTTCTCCCTACTACACAAGCACACTGGGAAACGGCTTCTTTCCACAAGCCATCAGACTCCTCAACGCACTGAAGAAAACCACATGAATATTCCAAGGACACTGGAGAATATTCCATGAACACTTCTTTCACCATGCCACTTACACTTTACTCATTGCTCCTTATATACAGCATCTTCACATCACCTGTATGATCTCCTCCTGCCGTGTGTGTGTGTGTGTGTGTGTGTGTGTGTGTGTGTGTGTGTGTGTGTGTGTGTGTGTGTGTGTGTGTGTGTGTGTGTGTGTGTGTGTGTCCACTGTGTTTGTGTATTTATTGTCCATCAGTATGTTAATCTTCTTATTGCACACTGTTTGTGTCTCTGTGTGACTGTATTTATTGTATGTATCAGTCTGTATTTCATGCCAATGCATTATTTTTAGTTATTAGTTAAACTGCACATTGGAGACTGGTCAAACACAATTTCAAACTTTGTGTTAACCCTCCATAGATTTTTATTTAAAAAATGGAGTCTAATCTACTGTACTACACAGGCTATCAACAGACCACACAGTTGAGTGCTGTTTTATGCACTCTGAATATGAGAAGGAGAGGTAACCGTTCACACTTCATAGTGTAAAAGTAAACAGAAATAAATTTTCACATTTCATTCCTGTCTCGTTCACTTCTTTCAGCAATGTATGTGGCCTACATGCAGGGAAGCTGACAGGGGGGGCAAAGGGGTCCGTTGACCTGGGCCCAGTGAGACGAGGGGTCCAGGAATGGGTCCTCATTACATTGTATGTAGTCTATGTATTGAGTGGGGGGCCCTTTCAGATGACTTTGTCCTGGGCACAGCCAAAGCTGTCAGCGGTCCTGATTATGTAGGCTACGCACAAACACTGGTTATGATGGTAGGAAAAATGTTCTCTGTTTTCTGATGGCCTTTGAATTAAGACAGGCCAATCTGGAACCTCTCCTGGATAAAGAGGTAAGCTTCAATAGTGTGACCTCACTCCTAAAATCATAGACAGACATGGAGTATGGTAGGCCTATGGTAATGAAGAAATTGTTTTTCTCCAATAAAACAAACAAATAGCCTATTGCTATTTCAAATACTATTTCATATATTTTTTCATTAATATCTGCTCTTTCCAAGCTGACCACATTGCCACATAAATGTGGTGAGGTGACACTCATTACTTTAAAAAGTCGGGAATGTGTTGCTGATGTTTTACATCGTTTCAAACTTGTCTTACCAAGTGAACAACCTCGCCAAAAAGGGTTTTTTAATTATTATTATTTTTCCGGGTGTGTTAATATCTTGGAAAGGATGTTTAATCATATAGCCTACACAGTGTTAACAGTGACCTCGACACACACAGCTAGGTAAGGTAATGTCAACGTCGTTGTGTTGACATTTTGGCGACCTGGTACGTTGCTATGACAAATTTGTGCATAGCGACACGAGTCCTAAACAGTAGGCTACAATGTCCGAGGTACGGGAAGACAAAGCAAAAGACATATTGGGATTAGAAAACGTGTGATTTATCTCACTTTCTTACATAAATTGTTGAGAACATTATGTCAGTGGAATGTTCAGTGAAACGTTTCTCTGGAAGATAACAATTTGCACGGGATATCTTTGTAACAAACATGGAGCCTTCATCCGGAAATGGCCTTGAAAATGACATCATGCAGTATCCCTTCACGATTGGCCAATACTGCAAATGCCGGGAACGCCCATGGGCGTGCTTGCATTAAGGGTGGAACTGTATTACTGCAGCTGGACCCTTCTCATCTAGTTGGCCAGCCATGGCTTCCCCGAAAAAAGGGCCAATCATCACCTCAGATGTGTTTAGAAATGCTTCTGTATCGACAGGATGAAGAAGCAGCTCATCCTCTTCATGCATGCTATTCTGTATGTCTTCGTTCATCTTTGATTCTTCCCCGACACATTCTTCAGCATCCTGATCTTTTGGAATCTTTGTGCACAGGTAGAATCTCAAAACTCCCATTCTAAGTACGCTGTAGAGTTCCCCAACTGTAATAGCGTCATCAAAAATAGCTTCTTCCTGATAATCTACTATGTCATGGCTAAATGTTTCAAACTTTCCAAGCTTATTTTTTCCATCTGGGAAGAAAATGTCTTTGGCATACTGCAGTATGTCCGCCTTCTTTGATTCTTTGGGTACATCAAGGGTCCTTGTCCCTCCTCCTTTGCGTTTTCTGACTTGTTTGCCTTCGTGAATCCATCCCAACTCCACTTTTCTTGTCTTCTTTTCTGCAGATTTGTTATGCCGTGCATAATGTCTTTTCTGTCTTCCGGTGGACGTCTCCTGGTTGTTGTTTTCATCATCACTCACAGCAATGCCCATTTTTTTCTTCAGTTTTTCCAACATTTAATGTTTTGCCGATTCCTTGGTTTTGGCAGTGGCACTGTGTTGCAAACAGAAGCGTCTTGCCGCAATCCTGTCTCCATACGTCGGTATGTAGTCAGCCAGAGTGTTGTCATCCAGATAATCAAGGACTGTAGCATCAATCTGTGAAGACATAATAATAATTAAAGCCGCAAGCGGCGATGACGGGCCCTCGCACACATGCATTGCAGGGACGGGGCATGCCACCTAGAATGTTGCTATGCCCCCCCAGGAAAAATGGAGTCTGTACGACGTTCGGTTCACGAGATATTGACGAAAAAGTAATTAGCATGAATTAGCATTGAAAATTAGCATTAACATTGTCATGATTAGCATGTCGCTATGACCCCCTAAAACAAAAATGGAGTCTGTACGACGTTCAGTTCCCAAGATATTGAAGAATTACACTTTTCCTGCCATTCCTTTGCCTACCACATGGTGGCGCTATACCTTATCTACATTTCAGGCTTATAGAAGAGTTAGTATTCATTATGTGCATACATGTGTGCATTTGCACTGTTTTAAAACACTGTAAAGTGAAATGGTGGCCAACTTCCTGTTTTAAAATGCCAAAAAAGTGAAAAAAATCTCACTTCCTGTTGGGCGTGGCCATATCGTTGTATGGACTTTATTGTGCGCCTTAGTGAGATACACAACTTAAAAAAACTCCCGAGTCTGTAGGCCAAAGTAGATGTTGGCCCCGCCCCTAAACGTGTTTGGGGGCGTGGCCTCCATTTCAGCCATATACAAAAGTTAGTTTTCATTATATGCACATATGTGTACGTTTGCACTGTTACAAAACACTCCAAACTGAAATGGTGGCCAACTTCCTGTTTCAAAAGTCAAAATATGTGACTTCCTGTTGGGCGTGGCCATATCGTTGTATGGACTTTATTGTGCGCCTTAGTGAGATACACAACTTAAAAAAACTCCCGAGTCTGTAGCTCAAAGTATATGTTGGCCCCGCCCCTAAACGTTTTTGGGGGCGTGGCCTCCATTTCAGGCATTTACAAAAGTTTGTATTCATTATATGCATACATGAGTGCTTTTTTACTGTTTTAAAACACTCCAAACTGAAATTGTGGCCAACTTCCTGTTTTAAAATGACAAAAAAGTCAAAATATGTGACTTCCTGTTGGGCGTGGCCATATCGTTGTATGGACTTTATTGTGCGCCTTAGTGAGATACAGAAAAAAAGTCCAGAGTCTGTAACTGAAAGTATTTGCTGGCCCTGCCCCTAAACGTGTTTGGGGTCATGGCCTCGTCCCCGTGTTCCATCAGGGGTTAATATTCGGTGTCTTAGTTGCGGGCGCTATCTCTGATTTGTGTACCAAGTGGCGTAAGTGTACAAGCAGCGGAAGTACCCGAAAATTGGCCGAAAGTGGCAACTAAATTTATCAAGCCGCCATCTTGTGAAATGACGAGATATCAAAAATTCCTTCGCAAAATATCATCATCAATGCCTTGAGCTCATGTAAACTGAATCTTAAGTCAATACGATGTACGGTGTAGGACAAGTACGTAAAAGTATGTAAAAAAAAGCCAAAAAATGCCATAAAATGCCAAAAAAGTCAAAATATCTCACTTCCTGTTGGCCGTGGTCATATCGTTGTATCGGACTTCAATGTACGCCTTAGTGAGATACAGAAAAAAAGTCCAGAGTCTGTAGCTCAAACTATATGTTGGCCCTGCCCCTAAACGTGTTTGGGGGTGTGGCCTCGTCCCCGTATTCCATCAGGGGTTAATATTCGCCGTCTGAGTAGCGGTGGCTATCTCTGATTTGTGTACCAAGTGGCGTAACTGTACGAGCACCGGAAGTACCCGAAAAATGGCCCAACATGGCTGAACAAAAAAGAGAATAATAATAATAATAATCTTTCGAAAAACAATAGGGCTTCGCACCGAGAGGGCAAAGGGCCACAGCGTGGCCCTTGCACTTCGGTGCTCGGGCCCTAATTACAACTCATATACAAGACCACATAACTTACTGTATGTACACACAGAGAAATCAAAGAGGGGGCGTAGTATGATACCATTATCTTTATGAACTGAGACAAAGTGCTTATAACAAGTAAACAATTACAGTAATTACATGAACTATTTTTGGTAATTAAATACAGTCTAATTCAATCATTTTATCTGAAATGATGGCTGAGCTCTTCTATTTTTGCTCAGTGTGTTTTAAAAGTAATTGAACAAAGTCTGTTCTACTTTGATGAAGGCCTACATTTTGAATATTATGTTATGTATATGTTATTTGCTTTAAGTTTAGCCTGTCTTTGCAGAGGCGGGCCAAGGTCTTTTTTTAACCACATAGCCTATTTAAAATTATTTGGATATGGACTTGGATATTCAATCCTCAAATTTCAGAAAAAAATTAATAGGCCAACAAAATATTGCGGCACACGTGTTTCAAATATCTCTATTCATCTACTGTAGTATCCAAGCCTTTGGCCTCCCTGGAGAAATTAATTCTCCAACATCTCCAACTTTGACGGTTCAAAAAAAGACGTTTTTAATAAATATAAATATGTAGGTTTTTCTAATGTTATTTGGATATACCTAGGAAAACACAAAACTGGGAATGATAACCATTGCTATTTGTACCGTGTCAGACGCTAGACTGGAACCGTCACCACCAGTCTGTGCCGTCAGCTGAATCAGTTTAATTTACACGTTTTTGAGTAATGCTGTGCATGATGCGCCAAAAAGTTGTGTGGCAAAAAGAGCTGACAGCATTCTCTTTTTGGGTACCTGCCAAACCACACATCTTCGCAGAAACTTAGCCAGAAATACCACATGACGTGTTACAACATAGGCTATTGGTTAGGTCAGATGGTTTATGGTCTCAATTTATTTAGCTAATTGAGAATTTGGCCAGATATTAAATGTGCTTAAAAACACTGAATGTCTTTATCCCATGTTCAGACGAGACATTTTATCAATTGAAACAAAAACATTAGTGTGTAGTTGGTCATACAAATACACAGTATAATAGTTTTTCATGTCACAAAAGCACCCAGATAAGCCTCATGACGGAAATGTTTGGGCAGTGAAAGTTCTATAGAATTCTGGGCGTCATTCAAAACAATATGGAATTGTAGAATCTTGCATGGCTATAGAATGCATTTTTTTTATATAGAATGCTCAAAAACCCACACTCTTAAAGGTTAAAGACCTGTGCAATGAAATCTAGTTCCTCACAACACCCAACATTCCAGTGTATTCCACTTGTCATAAAAGCGAGCTGTTACACCAAACAGATGAACAGTTTATACTACTCTAGGTTGCCTAAACATTGTGAATAACGGTCTTTACTTTGTGTTGACGTGATGTACCTTGAGTGTGTGCAACTCGGAACCAGTTAGGTTTCTGATGGCTACGAGTCTTTCCCCAAGTTTTAAAAATAGGATGGAGATAATAATTATTCTTTATTCTTTATTCTTTGTTCTTTAATTAGCCATAAGGCTTAACTTCTGGGTGTGATTGTATTCACAAAAACAAGGCGAAGTGACCAAGCTCTGTCTTGCCACACGGAAGATGAGAAATGTAAACAGTGACGTCATGCACTGGTTCATATCATTCATCAGAGCCATATTCTATCTGTCATTCATTTGAGAGGGGTCTGGCTGTAGGCTTGCAGCCGGTCCACTGGTGACGTCACCACTGACCTGCTCCGGGCCAGTGTCAGTTCATTTATCGATACGGCTCTGTCATTCATTTTATACTAGCGTCATCTAGTGGGCGATTAACGGCGTAACAGGCATTGGCTATTCTTTTTACCCTGCAGTATTACCGAGACGTTTCATGTTCAATGTATTGCATTCTGCATTAAAGTACACACGGGGTTATCATGTGTAGCAGTTAGTGTCCAAAATATTGCTTTTACAGCCTCCTCTAATACATTAGTGTCGCAGTGATGCCAAAACTAGCTCTGAAACAACGCAGGATCCCCCCCAAACCGTGTGCTAACAGGCTAGTAGGCCTACTTTGTAGCCTAGGTTCGGTGGGCTACTGAAGTTCATTTGTGTGCGGCCTGATGATGTGTCCGAAGTGTTGGGTCATTTTGGGGCTTGTAGAGAGCGTTTACCGAATTTACCGAGGAGAGTGCCCACAGTCCAAAAAGGACAGCGCTTGGAAGCAGATCAGGCTCTGGAGGGGCGGTCAAGCAACTACCCCCGTTTTCTTATTAGCCGCTCCTTGCGGTTTAGTCATGGATTGTAGGCTATATTACTAATAATCTATGGGTTTAGTGCATGCACTTCACGTGTCAAAGCTAATAGCTGATGTAAAGGTGAACTCTGCCCAATTTTAGCAGGGATGCGCATTTCCACTGCCTATTTCTCGCTACACACTATAGCGAATGGCCAGTTCCTATGGCAAACTATAATTTCAGGACGTTTCTAAACAGTAAAATACACTTACATGGTCTTTCTCCATTCGACTGAGACAGTCCTCTGGAACACCCCGACTCCGAAGAAACCTCCAGAGAGGAGAATCCATGTTTTCAGCCATTCTCAAAACGGCTAGAGATGGAACATGGCGTGCAGTGAAAAGGGAAGCGCGTTGGTAGACTGGCTTGGCTGCCTGACTGCTCAAAGTGATGTTTTCACGTTATAACGTTAAATATTATGAAATAACGTGATAGTGTTGTATTATGAAATAACGTGATAGATTAATTTCTCAGAATAACGTGATAATTTCATACAACGAAATAACATGATATTTTCACATTATAACATGAAAATATTATATCATGAAATAACATGATAGTTCCTTATCACAAAATAACGTGGTAAATACCACGTTATAACGTAATAAATACCACGTTATAACGTAAAACATTTCACGTTATTACATGTTACTGCGTCAAACTTTTTTTACGTGCCTGGCAGCAATACGTCGCCGTACCCCCCAAGCGAACGCAAAGATTGCATTAAGTAAACTCTACGACACCATCAGCGACCTGCAAAACTCTCACCCCGACGCCGTGTTCGTTACAGCAGGTGACTTCAACCATGTCAATCTTAAGTCAGTTCTGCCTAAATTCCATCAGTTTGTTGATTTTCCAACCAGAGGAAAGAACACATTAGACGTTGTTTATTGCAACATAGCCAGCGCATTCAAAGCATCCCCCTCCCCTCACCTCGGTAGCTGCACCACACCCCTCTGCTCTTGACCCCTGCGTACAAGCCGCTCATCGCCAGGTCAAAGCCCACTAGCCAGGTCATCCAAGTCTGGCCTGAAGGAGCAATTGAACGTTTGCAAAATTGTTTTGAGGACACTGACTGGGAACTTTTTAATCAATCAGACTTAAATACATATGCATCTACAGTTCTGGACTACATTAACTTCTGTGTTGATAATGTCACCATCCACACATTTCCAAACCGCAAGCCCTGGATGAACAGTCAAGTCCAGAACCTGCTGGCAATTAGAGACGATGCGTTTCACTCTGGTGATCAATCAAATTACACCATAGCCAGGGCCAACTTGAAGAGGGGCATCAAGGAAGCTAAACACTCCTATAAAGTAAAAATAGAACAGCACTTTGTGAACTCTGATCCCAGACGTATGTGGCAGGGCATTACATCCTACACCAACTACAAGAGCACAAACCCCTGTCTGCCCAGCTCTCACAATTCAACTCTCCCGGATGACCTCAACAACTTTTTTGCACGGTTCGATGAGGGACCCATCCCTCACTCCCCCACTGAACTGATAGACAATGCCCCACATGTAGGCCTGGTGTTAAGCGAGCACGAGGTTCGGCGAGCCCTCAGCAGCATTAACCCTCACAAAGCACCAGGACCAGACGGGGTCCCTGGGAAGGTCCTAAAGCACTGTGTGTGCAGGCCAACTAAGTGCAGTCTTTACCCGCATATTTAACATCT
Source organism: Engraulis encrasicolus (assembly GCF_034702125.1). Lineage (NCBI taxonomy): Eukaryota > Metazoa > Chordata > Actinopteri > Clupeiformes > Engraulidae > Engraulis > Engraulis encrasicolus. The sequence continues at coordinate 55,367,702 of NC_085865.1, forward strand.
TCCTAGAACAAGCTGCAGTCCCCATTTGTCTGAAAACCAGTACCATCGTTCCTGTTCCCAAGCAGGCGGCCATCAAGTCTCTCAATGACTACCGCCCTGTAGCGCTCACACCTATTGTGATGAAATGCTTTGAAAGACTGGTGCTAGCACACCTCAAGTCCATCACTCCACCATCCCTCGACCCGCATCAATTTGCCTACAGGGCGAATAGATCTACAGAGGATGGCATTCACATTGCCCTCTCACACCTGGAGAAACCAAACAGCTATGCACGGATGCTTTTCATTGACTACAGCTCCACTTTTAACACCATTCCCCCTATCAAGCTGGCCACTAAGCTGTACAACCTCGGCTTCAGTCCCCATGTCTGCAGATGGATACTGGACTTCCTCAGTGACAGACCTCAGTCTGTACGCATGGGAAAACATCTTTCAAGACCCATCACCCTAAATACAGGCGCGCCGCAGGGATGTGTGTTGAGCCCTTTTTTGTACTCCCTCTTCACTCATGACTGTGATCCTAAGCACAGCACAAACACCATCATTAAATTTGCTGACGACACAACCGTGATTGGCCTGATCTCTGACAACAACGAGACGGCCTACAGAGAGGAGGTGGAGCAGCTGGCACGCTGGAGCCAAGACAACAACCTGGCCCTGAACTCCAAGAAAACGAAGGAGGTGATCCTGGACTTCAGGCGGTGTGGCCAGGGCAACCACTACCACCAACCCATCAACATCGGAGGGGAGCCAGTGGAGGTTGTACAGAGCTTCAGATTCCTGGGGGTGCACATCAGCGAGGACTTGTCATGGAGCGCCAACACCTCTGCAATGGCTAAAAAGGGATCCCAAAGGCTATATTTCCTTCGCACTCTAAAGAAGGCCCAGCTACTACGAGATCTGCTCACTAACTTCTACAGGTGTACAATTGAATCAGTAATTACATACAGCATTACATCCTGGTACACCAGCTGCACACACGACAACAAGAAGATGTTACAGCGCATCATTAAAACAGCAGAGAGAATCATTGGATGCCAACTACCCACACTTGAGGAGATCCACCATACACGCTGCACAAACAGAGCATTAAACATCCTTAAAGATCACACACACCCTGGTCACAGGCTCTTCACCATGCTACCATCTGGCAGGCGCTTTAGGACTCGCTTTAGGATACGAGAATGAAGGACAGCTTTTACCCTACTGCCATTAGACTCTTGAACTCAATTCGCCCCCTCAATACTTCAAGACTATCGATACTGTGAGATGCACATGGATTTTTATGGATTTTTATGGATTTTTAAATATTATTTATTTACTGTTAATGTATCTTTTATTTGGTGGGCATTTGTGGGTTGCTACTAAACATAATCTCATTTCTATAGTGACAATAAAGTCTACTCTACTCTACTCTCTACTCTCTACTCTCTCTAACGAGATTTACCTACTCAATCATCCCAGTTTTAATTACCGCATCACGGCATTACACACACACACACACACACACACACACACACACACACACACACACACACACACACACACACACACACACACACACACACACACACACACACACACACACACACACACACACACACACACACAGGCTCATTGTCATGTACATAGCCTACCTGTACACCACATTTATGTATATACACACACACAGACCTCATTCACAGACTGAATGTGTCCACTCGTGCCCAAACCACTCAGCATGGTTGTTGAATGTAGAGTGTCATCAATGCACGCACGCACACACAGCGCACACGCACCCACACCCACACCCACACACGCACGCACCCACACGCACCCACACACACACCAAAACACATGCTTGTTATGAGGTAATATCACTAGAAGCGAGTGAGTGCTCATCTAGGTGTCTAATTAGTGCCGTGTGGCCGTGACGGCTTGTTTTAATTATACTCTCTTGCTGTTTTCATTACTGATAGGACTCTATAAACACACGTGTGTGTGCACACACACACACACACACACACACACACACACACACACACACACACACACACACACACACACACACACACACACACACACACACACACACACTTCGACTCGCTGTTGTAATTACTGATGGGGCGTGTTGACCATGTTTATCCTCTTGCTGTTGTAATTAATTGGGGTGCTCCGTTCTTTGGTGTGTGTGTGTGTGCGTGTGTGTGTGTGTGTGCGTGTGTATGTGTGTGTGTGTGCGTGTGTATGTGTGTGTGTGCGTGTGTATGTGTGTGTGTGTGTGTGTGTGCGTGTGTGTGTGTGTGTGTGCGTGTGTATGTGTGTGTGTGCGTGTGTATGTGTGTGTGTGCGTGTTTGTGTGTGTGTGTGTTAATTGGGGTGCTCCATTCTCCAGGGTGCTCAATGGCACCTGCTCTCTTCATCCCATCTGAGGGGGGAGGTTTGAAGCGCAAACTTGAACCAGAACCAGATGGATCTGATCCTCCTGTATGGGCAGGTATAAATGGATAGGTATGAACCAGAGCGATCCCACTTGAGTGGAGACGTATGTTTTTTTTTCAATCAGTCTATATGGGGTATTCTCACCCTATTTTTTTTACATTAGATTACACTTGGCTGACACTTTTATCCAAAGCGACTTATTGTTACTGCAGGGTATTGGTTACAGTCCCTTGATAGAGTTGCAGACGTGCATAGAATCTTCGTTTGGAATGCCGATGGTATCTAAGGGATAATGCTGTAGGAACCAAGCCAGGCTGCGCCCTCCTAGTGACGCAACACCTTCGACGTTGCAACTAGTCAGGTCAAGATCAATGCAAGTATTTTCTGAGTTCCCGCAAATACAGGAACTCCTTTCACTTTGTCGGGAAACAAACAACCATAATCAAACCAAGGGAGGCGGGTCAACCATGCCGTTTGGGAAATTTGCTATGCTCTTGGTCAGACCAAGTCTCGAAGAGATTTGAACGTCGATGATAGTAGGAACCATGCACAGGATCTACGGACAGTTAAATAAGCAAAACATCTGCATTCCAAATTAAGATTCTAGACGTGGCTAAGTTTCACGCACGCGTCGCGATACGTCTATCTTGATCAGAAGATTCTGCTGCAGTTGGCATGGTTCCTACAACTTTACAGACAGTAATAGATTTTTAAAAAAAAACACCCCACCCTAACGGCAGATAAGCGGGATAACGGCCTTCGAGGTGGACCGGTTCCACAAAGTGAATGGCTTGGCGGAGGCAACTCGGTTTGGAGCCGCCGTCTCACCATTAACTTTGTGGAACTGGTCACCTGCTCAGCCAATCTGTGTGTCCCCATAAGAAGTGGTCACCCAGATGTCAGAAACAAATCAAAACTAATCTAAAATAAGAGTGACGACCGTGATACCGTATATACTAAAGCATCTCGTCATAGGGCCAGCATAAAATAAGCATCTCTTTGCTGAGATATAGGCTAAAAGCCTCTCTTTACTGTATAGAGTTGCTGTTGAAAACATCTCTTTGCTTTGCCCTGAGACACTTCGCTAGTATGCAGGGCATCCTCTGTACTATGGTGACTCACCATCTTACATAAACACATCTGAATGTGCTTACACTCACACATTTATTAATGACAGCAGACACACACAGACACACACACACACTTTCTAAAAATAATGATGACGACTGATGTGGATATGCTTGTGCACACAGTTTTATCAGTGACAGAGAGCGTTGAATACCAAAGCAAATATGAACACCTCAAAAGAAGCCCAATTCCGCATGAGGGCTCTGACTTAGGCACTTGCTACATGTGACATGTCTAAACTTTTACCATTTTTAGACCTTTTGGGACTTTTAAAAATATATATATTTAGGACTTGTGTGTCTATTGTTGATAGGACAGACAATGACAGGAAGGTAGTGGGAGAGAGAAGGGGCAGGGCTGCGACATGACCCAGGCCGGACTCAAACCCCAACAAAAACCTGGATCCCTATGTGCACGCAAGCTCCACAACACTGCAGGTGCATGCAGATACAGAGGCATTGCATACAGTGTATGTACCGGGAGAGTGGGGAGCAGTGTATATACACTATGCCAGGCCTGGACTGGGCGAGAAATAGGGCCCGGACACTTTTGGCTCGGCCCCTCATAATTAGCGGTGTAGAACTGGTGGGCCCCGCACCCTCGTGGGCCCCTATTTTCAGGAATGTTTTTTTTAAAAATATTGTGGGGAGTAGAACTGCATTCTTTATCACATGCTCCCACATGAGGGGAAGGGTAATGCTGCAGCCTAGCCATGTAATGGTGCGTGTGCGTGCGTGTGTGTGAGAGAGAGAGAAAGAGAGAGAGAGACAGCGTGTGTGTGTGTGTGTGCGCGCATGCGCTGTGTGTGTGTGTGTGTGTGTGTGTGTGTGTGTGAGAGAGAGAGAGAGTGTGTGTGACTGTGTGTGTGTGTGTGTGCGTGCGTGTGCGTGTCCGTGTGTGTGTGTGTATGTGCATGTGTGTGTGTGTGTGAGAGAGACACACAATGAAAGGCAGTGAGAGAGAGAGCGTACAGAGTGCATGTGCCTGTGCGTTTGGGTGTGTGTAAGTGTGAACCACAGTCCTTCAGCTCTGCTCCCTTCTGGGCGAGTTATCAATTATGACTTTAATCCGGCGATAACAGGCTTAAGCCGAGCAAATAACAGATGATGTTGGTGTCCCCTCGCAGCCATACTCCGTCTTACTGAGCGAGTCGACACATCACACACATTCATCTGCACTATGCTCTCTATCGCACTCTCATGTGCACTACACTCTCCATCACACTATCACACTCATCCATACTATGCTCTATCACACTCTCATCCTCACTACACTCTCTATCATATTCTCATCTACACTACACTATCTATCACACCATCACACACTCATCTGCACTACACTCTCTGTCACACTCTGATGCTCTCATCCTCACTAGACTCTCTTTCATACGCTTATCCACACTGCACTCTCTATCTCACTCTCACACTCATCCACACACTCGTCCTAGCATACACAAAGTAATTGTAGGCCTACTTCATATGTTTTCCCATTTTTGTGAAATCAGAAGAGAGTACACCTTTAATAATTCCAGAGAGGATCATGATCTGCTTGTTCACGAGCATGTTTCTTTTGGTAAAATTCAGCTAGCCAATGTTGACAGCATTCACATAGTACCAAACCATGTTGGTCCCATTATACCATCCTTGACTTTTAAGTCGTGTAAGTTATTAACCTTACTTTTCTTTTCTGTAAGCTCAACAGATGTTGTATTAAACTTACTCTATATGCACATTTTGGAAATAACTTGTGCTTCTGGAGATATTGTTAAAAATGTCACTTTTCAAAAAGGGTGTACTCATTATTGCTGTGCACCCACTGTATCTGGTCACAGCTGCTAATCACATCATATAAAAGCATCCGCTGAAAGAAGACCGAAGTGTGCAATGAAGGCATTGAGTGGGGAGGACTTGGGAGAATTTTTTGAATTGTTTAAAAGTAAAGTTTTGAGTTTCAAATTTAGTTTGTTTGAAATTAAAGAGTGGAGTGCTTGTGAGTGCTGTAAAACCCTCCCAAGTTAACAAAATAATGTTTTAATTGTCAAAGGTTAATTTATGCCGGCAATAATCATTTGTGTATAGAGCTGTGGGTCCGTGTACTTTTTCGTTCATTCATTATTCTATTTTGGAAGTCCGCACGAGAAATAAAAAAGGACTCATTTGTGATGTTTTACACTTGAAAATCACATGTGAAATTGTTTGATATAAATGACACAGAATCGTTGAAAAAAGAAAAAAGCAATGAAGAAAAATGCCATTCGAATCGTGACTTTGGTTTATTTAGGACCCAGAATTTGGGGTGACCTGGAAGTGAGCCAGCCTGGAAGTAGGCTGTGTTTCAGCTTTACTTGTAATGTTTCTTTGAGCACATTCCAAATTTGCCAGCAATTGCTACTATTCCGAAACGTTGCTACACTGCAAGGACGTGGCTGCTATGTGATAAGTGTGCGAAGAATATTTAGGGTTCCTGACGCTCACAACCTCGTGAGATGGATGCGGCTATAGATATCCCACGCGCAACGGCGCATGTGTAACAGTGGCACATAAAGTTACTTAAATTCAACTCAGCTCTTGCACGACTACGCCACCTAGGGTGGGGGAAGACAACCTAGGAGTGAAATTACCCCCCAAATTAGTAAACCAGGACACAGGTTCGGAGCACTCCTAGGCAGGAGTCAAGTTCAAGTGTTTATTCTCTTTTTTACCATGCATAAGATGTAAGGCAATGTACAAAATGTGGATTTGGCTGATCAGGCCAAAATCAAGAACAATCACATGGATTCACACAAGGATACAATAGTCCATATTTATTAGAGAGTTCTTCAGTCCATACACATCACAAATACAACAGTCGGACTGGTCAATAATCAGGTGAATACAAATGTGCAAATATGCAGTGGTGATGCAAAGGGACAAATACTAATACATTACAAAATACAATATGGATGAATTGCAGTAAAGACAATATTTCACTGATCCCTATTAAGACACCCACAGACGGGTCGTTATGTGGAGCAATATGGCCAATGGCCACACACACATACCTATCCAGGGAGGAGAGAAGAGAGACACTCAATAGCGAGAATGACACGTGCTAATGTATTACCCAATTTGCATACACAGTGATAACTAGATGCAACTTAACTTTCGTGTAGCAAGAGAGAGGGGAGGACTACACCGCCGTAGGTTGACTGAAGGGGGTGTACACTTGCCTCCTGGTGCCGTGCCTAGAGGATGATATCCACACACGCATACAGACACAGGTAACCAGACCTGCGCAGTGCGCAGCGAGGAGGCTGGCGTCCCAAGAAATGGGCCAGAAAATAAAAATAATTAAACCAAACAAAAGTCGGTCACAGGAAAACTAAAAAAACAGTGGGCCCAGCAGGACGAGCAGGTGGAGCCAGTCGGAACCGGCGCAGAGTGTGACGGCAACAAAACAGCAACCTCCGAGGAGTGCAGCCAGCAATCCCACGGCGTCAGAGAGGCACCGCTAACCCGATCATGGATCCGTGGTTCGGAACAATCGCAATTTGGACCACACACTGAGGAAAGTGAGGGTAGATTTAGTGACTAAGGTCATCGTTACCATCGGAGCAACAACATCAACGTAGCATAGGCCAGCTTACCATCCACTGACTGCAGTCAGGTACCCAGGGGCCAACCCCTCTGGCCACTCCAAGGCCGGCGTAAGCACCACTAATCAGGCCTGCCACAGGGCACAGATGAGGGGGCAACACACCAACCAAAGAGGTAGGCCTACACACCGGTGCAGTATAGGCAGCGCGAAGTGAACGCCAGCAGAGTGCAGTTCCACGCAAGAATGGCTAGAAGTGGAATACAGTCACAGAATCAGGTCCGTAATTCAGACAATACGGCGATCGGACATATCATAAAGTATGAATGTTAAATGCCTACCTGAAGGTACCAAATCTACCGGATAATGATCACGGCTAGCAGCAGCTCACACGCCAGCCGGCGTCCTTTGCCGGCAAAACAACAGCGGGGCGGAAAGAGAGCCACGCCACGTCCAAAAACTACATTTATCAACATAAAAGTCCTGCCAGTAATGGGCCAGCCAATCACAGACAAAGGACCAAAATCAGTCAGATTGAGGGGTGTAGACCAATCTGTCACTATGCACGCGGCACCACCATATCGAGCAGGGAGCCCTATGTGAGGAGTAGAAGATCAATTTACTGTTTGTGTGCTGCAATGTAACGTATAAACCGATTCAACATTTGCAACGAGTCAACATTTCATGTGATTATTTATGCCTGTCCTTCACACTGATTGCATTTGCATGCCCTAATAAAATATGTGTATTTGCGGTTCATGCATCACGCATAACGTTCAAACATTTCCCCTTTCTCAACAAAGATTTGCAGATGCTGTTATTTGTTCAGACATCTTTTCACATTTTATGAAAATACATGCAAGCAAGCAGTGAGGGACAGCTGCTCAACGGAGCCGCGGGAACGTTGACAGCTCTGGTGATCAGCAACCTTCACCGTTTTCCCAGGTCATCTCTGGCTAAGATGCCACTAATGCCCCAATTACACAAAAGTGAAACGTGTGTTAAGCGTGCATAGCCTACATAAACAGTGGTAGGCCTATTGTTCTAAGCGCTCGGCAAAAGCGTGCGCGTCTGCTTCAGCGCTTCCAACTTGAGAGCGAAATAATAGAGGCCCACTCAACTTTGTTGTAGGCTATTCTTCGCGTCCGTTCACGGAGATAAATGTTTAACCTGCTGGATTTCTAATAAGCAAATGGTGGCAAAATAATAATGCAAGCCATAACGCATCTTACAATAACCATGCCTGTCGCACAGGGCCGGTTCTGGCTTATTTGGCGCCCTAGGCGAGTTTGAGTTCTGGCGCCCCCCCCCCCCTCTTTTTTATACCTTACAGAACACAACAGTAATACCGGTAGTAAGCTTAACTAAATAGCATCAAGAACAATAACTGTTTTGCATCAAATGGATTTCTGGTTCTTTTGGACAGCCGACCAACACATCAGATTGAGTCGCATGAAAGTACCTTCACTGTGTGGTGTCTTGGATGTAATGGTGGTGGTGCCCCCAACCCCAGATGAGAGGGAGGTTATCAATGTGTTTGAATTGTAAAATGGAATTGAAATGCCAGGAGAGTGGTACAGTACATTTGCATGTCAAATGCATGTGTAGACAATAGGCCTACCAAGGAGGTCTGCATTGATAGCCTATCTACACTACCTACAGCATCACAAAGCATGGCAGCATAACAATTTTAATAAGCTACACATTTGTGCTGTCTATGATTCCAAACCAATTTCATTTCTGTACTGGAAATAGTGGTGCATTTGTGAGTAGGAGAATGAGAAGGGGGCTATCTATGTGTTTGAACTGGAGGGACAGGGTGAGAGAAAGGGAGAAAAGCTGTCACGCTTTTGAATTTCATAATATAAAAAATATAGTAAATAGCCTCACTTGTCTGCAATACTACATCACTCAGCATGAAAACATGCTGTGCATGGTTCTGTTACATGATTAATGTAGGCCTATATGTCATTCTGGTCTGGAAACAATGTTTTTTTTTATAAGCTTACAACAAGCAGGTAATTCATTCAAGTGGATGGAAGGAGATATGGCAGCTAAACTTGTTTTAAACATGGCACCAGTCTTACTTTACATTGCTTGTCAACCTAAGCAAGTATTATGATGTTAGGTGGGTGTTAGTGAGTAGGCTAACAGCTACTTTACTGGATTTCATTGCTTGGCATACTTGGCTAATGTTAGCATGCTAACTAGCGATTTCTCAGATCAAAAGCAAAGCTCTTTTTCCCTCTAATTCCAAACAGTAGCCTCATAACTATTAGGCTTTACATTATCACAAACGGTTGCTGATTAAATCACATACTTCCAAAACACCCTCTGCAACTCCTGCATCATGCAATGACTGGTTTAATGAGAACATAACAATTCTCCACCCAGCAGAGCAGCATTGCTGTTCGCGCTTGCCCTCTGTCTCTCGAATAAAGGGCAGATTATAGTTCAGCAACAGCGCCTGTTGGTTACGGTCGCTAACCACGGTTGATGTTATAGATCTGCGCATGAGGTCTCCTGTTGTTAGCCACATTTTGGCTACATAGCTACAAGGCTACAGTACAGTAGTCAGACTGCAGGCATTGTGCCGTGAGTGCTAAACTGATGTATTGTTTGTTTGTTACTTACTAGTTCAGTCATTGTAGCTTCATTTATTTACACACACTGGAAAGAAGCGTTCGTATTCCACAGAATATTGACAGTTTGGCTCTCGTAAACTACCGGAGAACTGTGCCGCCACGAGAACAAGGAAGTAGCGAGACGACCAATCACAGCGCCTTTTCTCTGCGACCTTCGCAACCGTCTGTCGCGTAGTCAGGATTTTTTTGAGGCGCGCGACGACGGTTGCAGAGCCTCTGCGCGGGGGGCGTGGTCGCGCACAGACGGTTGCACAGGCTCTGCAACCGTCAGCGCCAATAAGTATAAATTGGCCTTTAGTCTCCAAATTCAAAATAGAGCGCACGCTGTCACTCGTCCCGCCCCCTTTCTCAGGACTGTCTGTTTATTGGTTCACAGACTTCCTAGAGACAGTTGAAAGCGATATTACTATTGGCTGAGGGGCGCTTTGCCGTGAGGAGAGCTTTCGCCACGCTTTGTTGATTGCGACTTCATAAAAAAAACCTCCATATCGCAAAATTACGTATCGGAGAGCGCCATTTCGGCGCTCCTTCTTCACATTGCGCTCTAGGCGACCGCCTAGCCGGCCTATGCTTATAACCGGCCCTGGAGACAACACAACAACGGGCAGTACTCCCCTGCCTCACTGGAAGGTTTTACTTTCTGTGTGCTTGCTTCAAGGACATGAATCAAATCTCTTTTGCTCACATTGGACTGACTGAAAGACTCAGGAGAAGCTTTTTATCCACAAGCTATTCAAACTTTGAATAAATCACCTGACACACTTTCCACATCATCAGTCCTCACCTGCACACATCAGTGATGGAAAAACCACAGAACAATTGCACTCAAGTAGGCTAAAAAGTATCTTTACTTTGCATAAATCAAGTCAAAGTAAAAGTACCCGTCTGAAAATGTAATCAAGTAAAATCAAAAAGTATTTCACTTAAAATATAATTTGAGGAAAAGTACGGAATTATACCTTCAAAAAAAAATCTTAAGCTTTCCCCTCACAAATTCTTTTTTAGTCTTTTTGACTTTATTTATGATAGGACAGTGAAGGTGGTGACGGGAAGGGGGTGGGGAGAGAGAGACGGGGAAGGGCTGGCAAAGGACCTGGGGCGGGAATCGAACCCGGGTCAGCCGCATGGTAGACGAGTGCCCTATTCCAATATGCGAACTTGCGTCCTCCACTTGTGCTTGTGGCCTCACGTTTTGCCGATGCCCCGCCTCCGTGGAGAAAACTATTTAGTTTCCCAGCTGTTAGCCTAGCCACAACAATTTTTGGGGGACTATTCTTCATTCACCATCCAGTTTGCAAATGAGAAAATGACTTTACAATTGATCTTTTGCGAGATATTGAAAAATAATGCTGTTGTCAGTGATGTCATCATGACGTATTACTTCCTGGTACAATGCCACAAGCACTAGTGGAGGATGCAAGGTCAGATATTGGAACGTACCCAAAAATGTAATGTTTCTTTTCCATGAATATCGTCCTCCATGACCTATCTCTTGCTTAGTCGGCTACCAGCCATCATCCACCGCATTGATCCAAGGAAGCACAAGGAAATTGCTGAAAATATTGTGCACAATCCTGGGGAATTCCCTTTAAAGGAGCACTGTGTAGGATGTGGCCAGAGTAGGTATTGCAACTACCCTGCTCATTGAAACTGTGCTGCTTATTGCGAAATATGATCTTTTCATGAATATTTACTGAATAATAAACCAATATTTACTAGTATGACGAAAGTACATCAATTTTCGTAGCTAAAAATTTACATTTCTTGAAATTCAAAATGGCGGACCATGGAGAAGATCCCCCTTTTCATGTATGACGAGTGTAATTTTCCCAGTGATAATGAATACTTATAGGCTAATTGTGTTTGTGTGTGATCAAGTTCAAGTTATTTTATTTGTCACATATTATTTGTAGTGAAATCTGTAGTGATCTGCTATGCGTCCAAACGAAGTAGGCCTCAGGTAAAAAAATAATAAAAAAATTTAAAAAGGAGAAAAAAAAGAAACGAGTAATTAAAAAAAAATGATTAATTAAAAAGATCACTGTTCAGCAGTCGCACTGCCTGGGGGTAAAAACTCTCCCTGCCATGTAAAAAATCTATTTCTCCACACCAATAAGCAATGACATCGTCCCTGACCAAAATCAGTCTTGATGATGTGCGTTCTTTCAAAACATTCTCCATGGCAATCCTTATGTTTACATGAGACACTTCGTGTCAAAGTCCGATTTAACTCACTTTGAATCTCATTAAAACTTAATTAATTACGCTCTAAAAATATCATGTAAACACTTACCGAACAGGAGTTAAGTTTATTCTGATTTAAACTTAAGTCCGATTAAAGTGGGTGGTTTATTCCTCTTTTAAATACGATTAAACACGTTCCTCTGTCATGTAACCTTTTATTCAGAATTACAATAAGTCTGGTCGTTCCACGCATGCTCGTTGGCCACACGATGGCGCCAAGACCCCGTGCTCTTTGCTAATGAGAAAAAATGGCGGCACTTCCTGTTGATTTCCTATATGAAAGTTTTGCTTAATTTAAAGTCCCTAAGCGACTATAAATGTTGTGGCTTATTGATGTAAAAGTGCCCCACGAAGTAATGAAGCACAACAAAGTTACTACACATCACCCTTTGAATCGTCCGTCCAAAGATCGATTTTTAAATGATTATTATTATTATTATTATTATTATTATTATTATTATTATTATTAATAATAATAATAATAATAATAATAATAATAATAATAATAATTTCCCTCGCGGGTAACCTTTTCATCAGTCTTCCAGCCATCAGCAACTATCAATACTTGTAAGATTTGCTGTTTACAGTTTCAATATAATACTAGTTTTAATATGTTGCTTCTCTACACAGTCATGCAGGGCCGGTTCTGGCTTATTTGGTGCCCTAGGCGAGTTTGATTTCTGGCGCCCCCCCCCACACACACACACACCTTTGAAAGAAAAAAAAAATCTTTCTTATACCTCACAGAACACAAGACTAATATCCTTAGTAAGCTTAACTAAATAGCATCAAGAACAATAACCGTTTTTCATCAAATGGATTTGTGGTTCTTTTTGACAGGCGACCAACACATCAGATTGAGTCGCATGGAAGTAGCTTCACTGTGTGGTGTGTTGGATGTGATGGTGGTGGGGCCCCCAACCCCAGATGAGAGGGAGGTTATCAATGTGTTTGAATTGTAACGTGAAATTGAAATGCCAGGAGAGTGATACAGTACATTTGCATGTAAAATGCATGTGTAGACAATAAGCCTACCAAGGAGGTCTGCATTGATCTACACTATCTACAGCATCACAAAGCATGGCAGCATAACAATTTTAATAAGCTACACATTTGTGCTGTCTTCCAAACCAATTTCATTTCTGGACTGGAAATAGTGGTGCATTTGTGAGTAGGAGAATGAGAAGGGGGCTATCTAGGTGTTTGGAGGGACAGGGTGAGAGAAAGGGAGAAGAGCTGTCACGCTATTGAATTTCATAATATACAAAATATAGTAAATAGCCTCACTTGTCTGCTGTGCATGGTTCTGTTACATGATTAATGTAGGCTATGTCATTCTGGTCTGGAAATTAATGTTTTTTAAGCTTAAAACAAGCAGGTAATTCATGTGGATGGAAGGAGATATGGCAGCTAAAATGGTTTTAAACATTGCACCAGTCTTACTTTACATTGCTTGTCAACCTAAGCAAGTATTATGATATCAGGTGGGTGTTAGTGAGTAGTGAGTAGGCTACTAACAGCTACTTTACTGGATTTCATTGCTTGACATACTTGGCTAATGTTAGCATGCTAACTAGCGATTTCTCTGATCAAAAACAAAGCTCTTTTTCTCTCTAATTCCAAATAGTAACCTCATAACTATTATGCTTTCCATAATCACAAACGGTTGCTGATTAAATCACATAGTTCCAAAACACCCTCTGAAACTCCTGCATCATGCAATGACTGGTTTAATGAGAACATAATAATCTCCATCCAGCAGAGCAGCACTACTGTTTGCGCTTCCCCCCTCTGTCTCTCGAGTGAGTCTCCAAATTCAAAATAGACCGCACGCTGTCACTCGTCCCGCCCCCTTTCTCAGAACTGTCTGTTTATTGGTTCACAGACTTCCCAGAGACAGTTGGAAGAGATATTACTATTGGCTGAGGGGCGCTTTGCCGTGAGGAGCGCTTTCGCCACTCTTTGTTGATTGCGACTTCATAAAAAAAACTTCATATCGCAAAATTACGCATAGGAGAGCGCCATTTCGGCGCCCCTTCTTCACATGGCGCTCTAGGCGACCGCCTAGCCAGCCTATGCTAAAAACCGGCCCTGCAGTCATGACATGAAGGAATCAGCTCAAATTACCTACGTTTTTAATAACATTAACTCCCTGATCGAATTGAAATCGGATCGAATCGGAAATCAGATCGAAATCAGATTGAATTGGACTGAATTGGAGCGATTGTAAAAAACTTCTGAAACTTGAAAAATTGGAATTGAATCGATTCTTGGAATTTGAATCGATACCCAGCTCTTTGTATAACATAAAAAGATTTTTTTTAAATAAATTGTTTGTTGTAAAACAAATTGATTTCAGTAATGCAACGTAACGTAACATAACGTAACGTTATGTTATATAGCACGTTATTAAGAGCTGCTGTGGCGTTTTATGAAGAGAGTTGAAGAGCTTCTGTGTTTATGATGTGAAACTTTAATCCAAATCTGAAATTGGCTCCCAGGACAGAAATATAGCACACACAGAGAATCACCTATACTGAATAACAAACACACACACAAAGACTCACTCACCTTGATCGCTCCACCTTTTTACATTACATTACTTTCGGCAGATACTTTTATCCGAAGCAACTTTGTCGTGCATACAACGCTTGCAGATACAAGCTATAAGTGCAGATGCCAGGTAGGGTTAATGTTTTTTTTTTTCATTTTCACAAATTAGCACAGGATTAAGTAGAGTACATACACACTTACATACACACCTTCATAATTTTTTGCACCTTCATCTATCCATCTCAACACTCGTCTCCTGTTGACTTTTTATCCTTTTAAACTGCATCTCAAATTAAGGCATCAGGGGAGTGTCTGTTGAAAGCCTGAGAGTGAGTGTCAGCTAGTTACAGCTCAATTAGAGGAATCCAGAGAGTTTGTATCTGCTATAGTCACAGGGCTCCAGGCTCTCAGCTCTGGTTTGATAAAAGTTCCTCTTTCAGGGAGTTGAGCTCGTCTCTACATCTCTGTTACTTGAGCACCCGAGAGAGAAGCAGCTCTGTCATCAAAAGAGGGGTGTGTGGGGGTGCTGACTGAGAGGGAGTTTGAGAATGCTATGGGATGTTCAAAGGAAAATGATAATTTAGCCTGAATGCTAAAATGGTCGAGTCGATATGTCTACTGAGGAGCACTGCTGAACACTGCATTCCAAAGTTGACAGATTTTAACATTTCGGTCAATTGAAAATGAATGTGCCCTCTCACCCAAAGCTCAAGGGGGTCAAGAGAGAGAGTGCAGTAGAGAACGGTGTGGGGGTTGATTTAGGGGGGTTAAAGGAAAACAAAAGTATAAAATGACGATGTTAAAAAATGTCATGCTGAGTCAAAATTGACAGGTTTTCAGATTTTTTTGTGGCAATTGCAAGGGAACATGGTCTCTTCAAAGCTTGAATGGATAATGAAAAGCATGTTACTTGCCATGTCCATGCAATTTCATACTGTAAAATATCAAAGGTCTTTGTATAATGTAAAGATGCATATTTTTTATTTTATATATTTTTATGTAATTTTTATTTTAGCGTTTTATTTTACTTTTGTTTGATTTCAAATTCTTTATTGAAGGATAGCCTCTCATTTTCGAGAGGGTCCTCAGGGCCCTTTAATCACAGTACAAAAGATTGGACACAGGAAAAACATGTAGTACAGTAAATACAGAAGTAAAGACATAAAATAATTGAAAGGAATAGCAGCCAATGCCATACTGATGTCATGATTCATTTGTTTGAGGAGAAAACATAAATCTATACAATCTTTACAACAAAAGGAGGATGATGTGAGTGTGTATGTGTGAGATTTTACGCAAACGCACACACACACACACACACACACACACACACACACACACACACACACACACACACACACACACGCACACACACACACACACACACACACACACACACACACACACACACACACACACACACACACACACACACACGGGTCAAAGACGTCCAACATGACACTGTCCTTCAGTGCTAACAGATGCTTTTGCTTGTTGCTTTGTTGCTTTTTTGCTTTTGCAATTTTTCGAAAAGTGACTGCATGAAATCCAAGCCAAAAAAATAATAATTAAAAAAAATCTATTTTTTTGCATTTACAGTAAGCAAAATTATCCGTTGCATTGAAGGACATGTTGGACGTCTTTGACCCACTACACACACACACACACACACACACACACACACACACACACACACACACACACACACACACACACACACACACACACACACACACACACACACACACACACACACAGGCCTACAGTACACACACCATTTCTCTCTCACCTCTGGCGCAGCTTCCTCTGCATTGGGCTTTGATCTGCTGCTATAATCTCCTTCTCTGCAGATGATTATCCAGCTCACATGAGTGTGTGTGTGTGTGTCTGTGTGTGTGTGTGTGTGTGTGTCTGTGTATGTGTATGTGTTTGTGTGTGAGAGAGTGTATATACACTGTGTGTGTGTGTGTGTGTGTGTGTGTGTGTGTGTGTGTGTGTGTGTGTGTGCGTGTGTGTGTGTGTTTGTGTGCATGTGTGTGACCATGAGTATGTGTGTTCTCGTGTGTAAATTGTGTGTGTACAAGCGTGATTATCCATTTCACATGTTCCCCTCTCCAGTCTTGTCAATTAACCCCCCAATTAACCCCTGCCTCTTGTCCTCGTCACCACAGGCGATCAGACTTGTCACAACCGTTCAATGTCCTTGGCTGCCGCAGTCAAATGGGGGGGGGTGCTTGTTGTCTGCCCCAGGGGCCCATGGACTCATAATCTGTCCCTGGCTTTGAGCTGCTTTACATGATGTAATATTGGAATTTAGCGGCTTACATGGCATTGTTCTTCTGAGGTGCTGTTCAGTGCTGCAAGTATCTGTATAGGCGTCCTGCAACAATGTGGGGTTACATGCCATACAACACATAAGCCGTCTTGAAAATGTGGGCTTGCATGCCGTAAATATATGCTATGCCTTTGTTTGCAGTGTTTGACAGCCCCCTTGCATGAGGTTTAGCCTATACCTGAAAACATGTGGAGCCTCACTGGCGACGCACGCACGCACGCACGCACGCACACACACACACACACGGGTAGATGACGTGACGTGAACATTTTGCTGTCGCAGGCTCTTAAAATTAAGTAAATTCATGCTTTCGAAATTGTCAATGTTTTAAATGATCAAACTAGTGTCCATGTTGTGAAAAAGTAATGTGTAATAAAACCAGAGTTTAAATAAGTATACAAGCGGATTCCAAAAAAGTTGGGAAACTTGGTATTTTGTGAATAAAAATCAAAATGCTGGCAAAACATTCAATCCATGCATAAGGTGCACAATGGCACAAGGTCAAGATAGGAACAGTTAAAATGAGGCAAAAGCATTGTTTTGAGGGAAATATGTGGTCATTTGAAATTCGACCCATACAACAAATCTCAAAAAAGTTGGGACAGGGCCAACAAATGTTGTAATAGTTGGATAATTCTAAAAATAACACAAGGAGGAATAATTTGAAAGGAACTATATTGACTGCCAACATGAATGCACAAATAAAATACCATCGCAGAGAGGCTGTGCCACTCAGTAGCGAAGATTTTGAGGGACTAATTACTGCTCTATTACACAGAAAGATTGACTTATCAAAATTGCAGGCATATAAGGCCTATTTCTGTAATGTAGAGTTCTTTAAAATCATTGCATGAGTTATGAGATGATGACATACCCATCATCAATAAGCAAACTATGACACTCCAACAATGACAGCTGTTGAAAAAATAGCCATAAACACAACACTTGATTAAGGCACATGATGCAGACATTAATCAGTGTTGCAAGTGGCAAAGCTCATTCTAGATGGACCTAGGAGACATGTGAAACTGTCCTCTGATTACAGAATGGAAAATATTTCATTCTTTTCTAAAATAATGGAGTCATGCACCCTCCAGGTTAAGAAGAAAATTAATACTTCAGCTTGATTTAGTGGTCCGTCTGAAAGACAACATATATGATGGTAAAGAGGTGCAGAGATGCCTTGGTTATGGTCTTCTTACTCATGTGGAGCATTAAAATGAGGGCTGAATGATATATTCAGACTTTAGACAGCATGCATAACTACCAAGGCATTATATTTGGGAGCACAGCCTTTAGATATTGCCCCATAATGATGGCAAATGTCGATATCTACTATGTTCCCACAGTGTGGTTCCATCATAAGAGTAAACAGGTGACAAAATTGTTTTCTTGCAGTCAGGATATGCCACATATTAAGCACAACAAGAAGGTAAACAAGTCGAAGAACACACCTATCAGTTGAGCTGCTGAAATCATGTCTCGCATATCAAAATATCTATTTTTTTTAAATAAAATCATGCCATCAGTCAAAGTATTTAAATGTTAAGTCTCCTCCCTTGTGTTGTGTTTAGTCTTATCCAACATAAAAAGCATTTTATTGGCCCTGTCCCAACTTTTTTGGAATTTGTTGCAAGGGTGAAATTTTAAATGATCACATAATTACCCCAAAACAATCATTCTGCTTGCCTTTAACAACTGATATGTTGTCTATACACAATGCTCTACCTTATTAACATATTGAATGTTTTGAAAATGGCAGCATTTTTATTTTATTCACAAAATACCAAGTGTCCCAACAAAAGTGTCACAAATGCCACATTTGTCCTATGGTGTGACTGTCGCAAGCCTGGTTCTCCATGTTATAACATTTTTAAATAAATAATCAAAGCTCAGTCATTTCTCTAAACAATCCTGGCATGTTTTTCAAGGTGTCTTTTTTGGAAAGTGGCAATGTTTAATTTTTTTCCCGTTTTTCTGAGACCATATGGACTTATGAAACTTTGTCAGAGAAAACAATATCCTGTGGTGTGACATCACAGTTTTGGATAGTTCTGTGGATAATTATCTATTGTTGAAGCTCCAGCTGTTCTTAAATTGTGACTTCAGACCCTTAAGAAGCCATTAGCAAGGGTGGATTTTAGTTTTTTTCTCTCAGAGTTCTTCAATCAATCAATTACGTTTTGCTACCACAAGATGTATTAGTTTTGTAGTCCTTTGGTGTGACAGCCATAAAATACATTTTGACAATACTGTATATTTTTATATTTTTTTCTTATGTTTATGTATGCAAATGCATCTTACTAAAGGTGAAATTGTATTTCATTTGGCAACGACATGGCTTTAAATTAACTCAAAAGCTCAAAAGTCCTATGGTGTGATGGTAAAAGTCCTATGGTGTGACACTTTGGAGTATCACACCAAAGGACAAACAGGTCACACCAAAGGACTAGATATCTGTGAAATAGCTTTTAAACAACTGGTAGTACATGTTTTGTTTGTTTTGTTGTTTGACTAGATAGCCTACATATTGTGTATTCAAATTACTTATTCCTTTATTGGCCATTAGAATTTATACTTTGATGCATTGTTGATGAATATTTGCTGTTGATTTTAGATACTGTCAAAGGATATAAAATGTCATTAATGGTGCTTTGAAATCATAGAATATAGAAAAGATGAGTGAGAGAGTATAGAGAAGTATAGATGAATAAAGTATGGTGCGGAGAGCTCAATATATAGCATAACTGTGCTTCCCAGCTTCAGATACCAAACAGGCACTGGCCACTACACACTACAGGTTCAATGGTGTGACAGTCATAGCATACCTACACCTTCAGTATGAGTCTTATGAGGTCTGCAGGTTACATTTAATGACCTCATGGTTGTCATTAAGTGTTAAGATAGGCTGATAATCTATGACTCAAAGACTTATAAGTGCAAAGTGTAGGTCCATATTGACTACAACATTACATTATGATCAAATGACTAAATAATCATGTTGATACATTTGTTTCTGGCTCAGTTTTGCATTTCTGTCCTTTAGCGTGACATGAATGTCCTACGGTGTGACATTTTTTAAATGCTCAAATATTTGTTTGAGCTTAACAATATTTTTGATAAACACTGAATATTGCATTAGGGAAGAACAAAGTATCATCCCTGAAAAGTTAGTATAAATTCGGACAATGTTGAAAATTTAAAAAGAAAGATATCCCTGTATTTCCTCAAAGGTTTCTAATAAGCTCACATCTAATGGGGAAAAAAATACTTAAATGGTCATTTCTCATTTAATTAACACTTTAAAAAATTGCAATAAATATGAAGAGTGTAAAAATGTTCATAAAACTCCATCAAGCCATTTCTACATTACTTAATATATATATTTCTTAACGTCACACCAAAGGACATATTTTCTGTCATCTACCCACTCACACACACACAGAACGTAGAAGGTGTTCACTTATTCTTTCACATTTAGATTCTCTGTCCTTGGCTCATCTTCTGTGAAGAACATGAACCTGGAAGAAAAAATAAGAATTCCTTCTATTTTTGTTAAGCAAAAATATGAAAACAGGTTCAAAAGACCTAAAGAATGTCCAAGGTATAATAGAGGCCACCTCATCTACCTGCAATAGAAGTTTAACATGTCTGGTTTTGTGTTCCACCATTAAATAGACGTTCCCAAACCGGTTAGAAAAAAAAACGAAGTTCCCAGAACGGTTAATTACGTTCCCTGTCAGTTGTTTAAAGAAATTATGTCTCATCCAGTTTAAACTAAATGTAATACTATTACAATCCTCATTAACAAGAATAATTCAAAACAACTATTATTCCAAAGGCATGGGCCCTGTTGACCTTGCATACGGGTGGCTATGGGTCTGTTCAAGGTCATGGGTCTTGTTCTGTGACACATCTAGGGAGCATTTTGTATTGATACCTTCTGTCCAAGGTCAACTTGTTATAATTATTTCACAGGAGCGCAATCTTTCATATTCTTAAGACAGAATAAATGTCATGTGTTTGGTTTCAGCCTTGTTTTAGTCTTTCTCTACTGGAGGATTACATTCATGATCAATTTAGAAACAGTATAGGTTTTAGGATAACTGCAAATAGATGTGTTTTGGAATATTGCAAGAATGAATATTTGAGAGGATGTATAGTCTTTGAAGTCATTCTTCACCCATCAGCATGCACTGTATATGGCAAATGCTAAGATGTCATAATTCTAGATTTAAAACCTTCTCATCCTTGACAAACCTCCATCTTGCTCAATATTCATGTTTCCTTTTTCATTCCTCTGTTATGATATGCTGCAGAGCTCAGATCAAACAATTGATTTTATTCAGTTCAGCATTTTGACAACAGAGCGGACGCTCCTCCAAATGCTTAGGGACACACAGTCATGCAGAGAATTTACAACAAAAAGAGGATTGTGTGTGTGTGTGTGTGTGTGTGTGTGTGTGTGTGTGTGTGTGTGTGTGTGTGTGTGTGTGTGTGTGTGTGTGTGTGTGTGTGTGTGTGTGTGTGTGTGTGTGTGTGTGTGTGTGTGTTTGTCCAACAAAAGCAAAATCTGCCACCCGGCATGATGGCCTGATCCTCCACTGTGAGCACATTAGTTACACACACACACACACACACACACACACACACACACACACACACACACACACACACACACACACACACACACACACACACACACACACACACACACACACACACACACACACACACACACTCACTCACTCACTCACTCACTCACTCACTCACAGCCAAACACACACACAGACTCACACGCACACATGTATGCATGCACGCACACACACACACGCACACACACACACACAATCACCCTCTTAGCAGCGTGAAGCAACACACAGGCGGCACCACCTCATGTCCACTGGGACTCTCATTAACAACAGCGCTACATGCTAATCCCCTGAAGACACATGACCACCCCTGTGTGTGTGTGTGTGTGTGTGTGTGTGTGTGTGTGTGTGTGTGTGTGTGTGTGTGTGTGTGTGTGTGTGTGTGTGTGTGTGTGTGTGTGTGTGTGTGTGTGTGTGTGTGTGTGTGTGTGTGTGTGAGTCTTACTATTCCTGAGTGAAGGGATCATTCAGAAGTCAAAGTGTGCTGTGAAAACTGCCTCCTCTCCTCTCCTCTTCTCTTCTCTCCTCTCCTCTCCTCTCCTCTCCTCTTCTCTCCTCTCCTCTCCTCTCCTCTTCTCTTCTCTTCTCTTCTCTTCTCTTCTCTTCTCTTCTCTTCTCTTCTCTTCTCTTCTCTTCTCTTCTCTTCTCTTCTCTGCCCCTCCTCTCCTCTCATATGCTTTCTTCAGCATCTCTAATCAGAATGTGGAGGGAAACTAGGACTGAGACCCATTTTCATCACACTTAGATTCAGGTGTGCCTGCGTGCCTGCGTGCCTGCGAGCCTGCGTGTAACGTATGAGTGCAGGAATTAGCCTGGCAGATTTGGGGTCCACTTTGCCGCTCCAAGGCCTCTGAGCACACCAGTAGCAGAATCATGCATAGCAACCACACGCCACCATCCAAAGCACACACACTCACGCACACATGCACAGCCGCGTGCGCGCACGCACACACACACACACACACACACACACACACACACACACACACACACACACACACACACACACACACACACACACACACACACACACACACACACACACACACACACACACACACACACACACACACACACACCTGCCTGTGAGAGAGAGAGAGAGAGAGAGAGAGAGAGAGAGAGAGAGAGAGAGAGAGAGAGAGAGAGAGAGAGAGAGAGAGAGAGAGAGAGAGAGAGAGAGAGAGAGACAGTGAGAGCACGCATGTGTGCGTGCGCGTTCGTGTGGGTGGGTGTGGGTGGGTGTGTGTGTACATGTGTGCGAATGTGTGTGTTGTGATGGGATTTGGCAAACAAGCTCCCCATGGAGGCAGAGGGAAATAGAACAGAGGGACAGAGGGAGGAAGAATAAATTACATCCTTTCCTTTTTCTTTTTTCGGTATTTTCTTCCTTGTGTAAGGGTGCCCGCATCATTTCACACCCAATAAACAATACAGACACACACGCACAAGTATTATTTAGATTTTTAGAAAATCATGTCAAGGCCCACTTGTATTACTGTTAAGGCCCACTAGTGGGCCCAGGCCCACAGTTTGAGAATCACTGTTATAAACTATGCAATTTCCTCTGGCTCTGTGTGTTTGTGTGATATATATTCTTAATTTAGATTACAAAATGGGTTTCAGGTAATACCCTGCCACAGAAAATTGTTTGGACACACTGCACAAACCAACATCACACACTCATAGCTCTCACACTCATAGCAACACAAAATGTCATGAAAAGGGGTCAATTGCGACTGAGACTGAGAAATGGATTTGGATGCCTTGGCAGCCATCTTGAACCTGTTGAAGAATTAACAGTATGTGTAGCTTTTTATTCAAGCACAATTCACCCAGACACAATATTTAGTCAAAATCCGTCCACCATTTCAAAAGTTAACACACCAACAACATATGGACGGACGGAGGACCAGAGAGTGGTACCTTTGGCACCCTCAGGAGGTGGAGGCATGGGGAGTAGAGAGCATGCACCTTTGGCACCTCTAGAATGTTGCACGAGTGTGCTGCTGTGTCGCCACAATCGCTGAAAATGGTAAATATAGGCCCTACAGTAAATGGTAAAATTGATTAATAAAACGCTTGTCCACTCCTTCAAGCACCAAAAGCCCTTTATATTAATGCCTCATAGTCACCCACTCCCATTCACATTCACACACTGATGACAGTGGCCACCCTGCCACCAGGAGCAATTTAGGATTAAGTATCATTTAAGTATTGCTCAAGGACACATCGATGGGGTAAGGTAGAGCTGGGCTTCGGCAACCTTCAGGCTGCTGAACAGGTTCCTCTGCCAATTGAGCCACCACTGCACCATGATATGATGATGCATTAGGTTTTGGAGATGACCTATTGACGCAACTCAATATATTTTTTAACCCATTGTGTCCTGGAGCGACATATATGCTGAATTAAGGTTCTTGAGATTTGAGCTGCTATATTAAAATGATGGGTACATTAGAGCTGAATGAACACATTCTAGTGCAAAATGAAGGCTCTAGCTTTTAAATGCAACTCATTTCATGTTTTTATGTGCTTCAGAGGCTGAGATATTTAGGTTTTAATAGGGAGAGGGCACCTTTTCCCAAAAAGGGCTTAGGCTAAAATGGGTTAAAACAATGACGAAAACTGTGCATGTTTGTTCAACTCTTGTTACGCTGCACATTAATGGTGTATGTGAGCCTATTGTAATACACATTTGAAATGACCTCGCAGATCGAATAAAATGAATGACTACACAGGCCAGATTTGCCCCCCGGGCCTGAGTTTGATTGACACCCCTGCTTTAAAGTAAACCACAGAAAAGGGATATACATTTATTACCACCAAGGGTAATAACATTGTTACTAACAATACAATGAACATTGTTACTAACAATGTCTGGAAAGGCTATAAAAACACAGCCTATATTCAAGATTTTATGCAAACAAAATCTGCAGTACCTCAGAGACCCCCTTAGGGGAGCCCCCAGTTTGGGAACTAATGCAGTAAAATGACTTGTGACAAGTTTTCTGTGCCTATAAAATACAATCACATATGACGACTTTTCTAGCTGGAATTGCTGATCATTATCATGACTGCCAGTAGCACAACAGCATCACCGTTAATGGAGGCTTGAGCTGACTGGTGTGGTGACATGACATGCCTGGGACGAATTGTCATTCCATGGGCCCGTTGGCCAGGCAACAAGAAAGGCCCCCCTCAATGGGTGCTGATAGTGTATAAACCGATTCAGGGTTTTAGGCCAGATGTGAAAGTCTATGTTGTTGGGGTTAGGTCCTCGATACGGAAAGTAACGTATAAAGGTTGTAAAGAAAGAAATTCAATCAAGTTTAAAGCCCCAGACAGACAGTCAGGCAGGGACGGATACACCTACTAAGGGCCCTGGCAGCACACACCCATTGAGATAATGTGTGTTCGAGAGTGTGTGTATGTGTGTGTGTGTGTGTGTGTGTGTGTGTGTGTGTGTGTGTGTGTGTGTGTGTGTGTGTGTGTGTGTGTGTGTGTGTGTGTGTGTGTGTGTGTGTGTGTGTGAGTGAGGGAGAGAGAGTGTTAGAGAGAGAGTTAGAGAGAGATTGTGTGTGTGTGCGTGTGTGTGTGTGTGTTTGTGTGTGTGTATGTGTGTGTGAGAGAGAGTCTATGTTGTTGGGGTTAGGCCCGCGATACGGTTGCTGCAGGATACGCGTGCACGGGGACATTTCATGCATGAACCTGTTAACATGCGTATATTGAGCGCATTAGATAATGCATCCACTCATGCGTTCTGTGCGATATCTTCAAAATCGCTGGGGGCGATCATATAAAAAGCTTCACAGTTCCACACAAGTCTTTCTGGTGAAAACGCTGATGGCGACAACTTTTCAAGAGCATCCGACATTTGTGCGATCATTTCCCCATGGCACTTTATTATAGGAGCGTGTAAATGTAGGAGCAGTAGCAGTATCGTCTCCTCTTCCAGGGAGTCCTTCTTTTTGTTTTGTTTTCCTTACTGTCTGTGTTTCCAATTTCTGGATCACAATGCTGCTCTCTATCTGCCCAGATGCTTTTAAAGCAAACATGTACAGTCGGTCGTGCAAGGTGGCATGCGTAATTTGCAGTTTTTCTTGATCGCTTTAACACGATCTTTGAAACTGACTGGCATGAAAGTTATGTAATTAACAACAGTGTTGCAATGACAATGGTAAATTGTGCCAAAATGATAACCACATTTTTTACTCGTCTGGCTATAGTGTAATGACTAACTGGTAGTGTTTATGCGCTGCTATGTAGTGTGTATTGACTGAAGACAGTTTGATTTTGTTGCATATGTATTTTGGAAACGTAAGAGCCTTTTGCACACAAAATGTTGTATTTGGACAAGCTGTTTCTCTGGTTGGCCCGGTGCATTAACTGTTATTAAAATGTGCTTTTTGGAGTGACAACTGTTTCAAAACTATCAAGAAAAACTGTGTAAGTCTGGCAGTAAGCGTATCGAGGACCTTATCAGGAATAATCCCCCGAGAAGAGATGTGAAAACATAGCTGGTAACAGTGCAATTTTAACTCTATATGACAATGGAGAGGCTTGGGTCTTGGTGTCCCTGGGTCTGGGCACGGTAGACCAGCGCTAATCTGTCCATGTGAGATGCTAGCCAGACGCCATCGCCTGAAGTAGTAGTAATTAGCATTACAGACCTGTTAATCACGAAAAACAAAGACAAGCAAATAACTGCATTAGCATGCAAACAGCGGCAGCGACGGAGTGGCAGCATCAGCACTATACTGTGGGAGCGTCAGTGCCAACATCAGGAGCTAAATCGGGCCTGGCGCGGTGCCACCTGTTAAATTCACCTGCAGCTTCCAGCGGCTTCGTGTTGGCTCTGGCAGGAAACAATCCCTTGGACAGACGGCTCGTTTGGAGGAAAGTAACGTATAAAGCTCGTAAAGAAAGAAAGTCAATCGAGCTAAAAGCCCAGACGGACAGTTAGGCAGGGACGGATACACCTATTAAGGGCCCTGGCAGCACACACCCATTGAGATAATGTGTGTGAGTGAGAGAGAGAGTGACTGAGTGAGTGAGTGTGCGTGTGTGTGTGTGTGTGTGTGTGAGAGAGAGTGTGAGTGTGTGTTGGGGCCATTGAGGCTAACCTGACTCTGCGTTTCACCAAACTACACGCGAGGGTGTTCCCGTTTCCTCACAACATCTGGCGAAAGTCAGGTGACATTAATGGCCGTGTGTAATATTCTTGGACCAGGGATGCCAGAGACTGTCTATGAGGAGACGGAAAACTTCAGAAAGCGTATATAGGAATGAACGGGGGCAATTTGTTATGCCAATATGGCATGTGCTTGCACATACCCTACCTGTCCAGCAACAGGAGCCAATTGCTTGCTGAGCTGCGCTATCATTTAGCTTTTACAACAGCTCAAACCCAGTCTGTATGCCCTCGGAATCTGCTTCCGCCAGTCGGTTGCAGATGACATGCGCGACTCACATCCGGTAGCTACTCTCATGAGGTTGCTACAGAGTCCACACCCACTTGATCCCACAGACCGCAAAGCAGAAAGTGTTGTCGTGAAATTCCGCACATGTGCAGTAGGATGATTTGCAGCCTTGCTTTCATATATAGTATATAGGTTCTCAGTGTTTATCAACACGATGCTATGAGGAGGCGCAAGACATTGGCAACCAACCACGTGAGCTAATTTTTTGACCGACAGGGGTTTCCAACAATCAGAGGTTGAGTTGTGCGCAGATAGTTTCGCGCAGTCAGGTTATAAACAAAACTCAGAACCCATGTATATACGACCAATCCTACATAGCCATTATAATCTGGTTTTCCAACCATATGGGTTGTGCATCGCTCAGTTGTCGCATTTCTGTTTAATCGCTCACTTTTAGATGCCCATGGTCTTACTAATCTGAAATTGCAACCCTGGGGCATAGCCAAGATGGCCGCGGAGTGAAATGTGAAATGTGAAATGACTTATGGGAAGGGACTTTGGGGATGCTCAGGAGGAGCTAGTAGGCCGTGCTGCCCTGGTCTCACCTGAGGCGTCTCTCCTCGGACAGGGCAACAGGTCTCACCTGAGGTGTCTCCCCTGGGACAGGGCAACAGGTCTCACCTGAGGCGTCTCTCCTCGGACAGGGCAACAGGTCTCACCTGAGGTGTCTCCCCTGGGACATGACATAACCTTATGTCATTAGGCCCGTGGGCTGCTGCTGCTGCTGCGGTGTAATGGCCTTGGATGGGGGCCAGGCATAGCCAAGAGGGCAGTTTACATTTCTCTGCATAAGTGATTTGAATGTGTGAAGCAGCTTTTAGGCTGCAGAGCTGTGAGGTGTGTCTAAGGCTTGGCTGGAGGGGCTACTGCAAAGTGCACAGGATCACCTCAGGTCACACAGTGCTCTGAATGCAAAAATAAACAATGATTCTGGAATAATAATGCATTAAAATGAAAACGTATGAGATTGCGAGCACGATTCAGATTCCTCTGTAGAGTGCTCCATGGAGAAGACCAAGGTGAAGACATGTAAGTGTGTGTGTGTGTGTGTGTGTGTGTGTGTGTGTGTGTGTGTGTGTGTGTGTGTGTGTGTGTGTGTGTGTGTGTGTGTGTGTGTGTGTGTGTGTGTGTGTGTGTGTGTGTGTGTGCGCGTGTGTGTGCGCATGTGTGTGTTTGCAACTGCAGGCTGTAGATGTGTAGTGAGGGGTCAATCTGTTGAGAGGCAGATGGTGTATGAAGAGCTGTAAACACTCAAGCTGAGAAACACTAGGCTTTGAAGATGGATGTCCACAAACACGCACACACACACATGCTTGCACACACATGCTCACACACACACACACACACACACACACACACACACACACACACACACACACACACACACACACACACACACACACACACACACACACACACACACACACACACACACACACACACACACAAACCATAAGTGCAGATGGGCTTTAGTAGTTATCAACACAACACTATTATCATGCGCCACATAAATGTCTCCTGGCATTTCAATGCGGCCTCTCAGAAGCCTGTCCGGTAAACACTTATCTCATATACTGCAAAGCCAGGGCCGGATTAAGATGGGCTGGGGTCCCTAGGGCCTAGGCTACATATTACCGGAGGACCCCGCAAAAGGCAAACTTTGCACCAAAATTACATAGGCAGCATCCCGATTCCAAACTGCATGAATAGATGGGTTCTTAATGTTTGTTTTCCCCTGGCTGCGCGACCCTGGTTGTGCACAACTCAACCTCTGATCGTTGGACACCGCTGTCGGTCAAAAAATTAGCTGACGTGGTTGTCTGCCAGTGTCTTGTCCCTCCTCACAACACCGTGTTTATAAACAAAAAAATACATGTATAGTCGTCTTTTCACGATTCCCAACCTTTGGGCCAATCTGCCGTATATGAGCCCAAAGCTGTAGCCGTATCTAGCCCGGGCGTTAAACTGGCCCTGTGTACAGCAGTCTGTTTGGTAAACATGTCTGATTCATAGGCTCATACATATCACATGCGGCATGGGTGGGATTGCATGTGGACATGTGTGTATGAGAGAGATCGCTTTAGTATGACTGCATATTCTAAAGCCTTTGCACTTTCCCCATCTGTCATTATCATCTAAATATCTTCCGTCATACATGTCTTTATAAAATAACACAAGCCACATCAAACACATAACACAACACCTATAATCATGTGCCAATAGCCAAACACAAGCTACATTACACAACATTTGAATATGTTGCAATAAGGTGCTATTTATGCTGAGTGAAAACCCAAAAAGTAATGATGCCTCACGCTGCTAAGAGGGTGATTGTGCGTGCGTGTGTGCATACATGCGTGCCTGCCTACATGCATGTGTGTCTACATGCGTGTGTGCGCATGTGAGTCTCTGTGTGTGTGTGACCTTGTATGTGTGTGTGTGTGTGTGTGTGTGTGTGTGTGTGTGTGCATACGTGCGTGTGTGCGTGCGCCTGTTTGCACTTCTTTGAGCTAACTTCTTGCTGCGAGTGTGGGAATGCAAGTGTGTGTATGTGTGATTGTATTAACTATGGTAACTTCTTACTGTGAGTGTGTGCATGTGTGTGCATACGTGTGTTTGTTTGCGCACATCTTACAATTGCGTCACAGCCTTTTGCCCTTTTGTCATTGCTGGTTTAGAGTCAGATGCTTGCGCACGCAATCCGCTCATGCTTGTGTCACTTCAGAGGTGTGTGTGTGTGTGTGTGTGTGTGTGTGTGTGTGTGTGTGTGTGTACCCTTGAGGTGGATTTCACTCGAGGAGACATAATAGATGTGTGTGGATGTTGGCTTACAAGCTTAGAGTTTGTTGCTTTAAGAGATGGTGAGGCGACCAATGTAAATCATAAGCATGCACTCGCATGCGCGCACCCGCACACGTACACGCACAGCGTGTGTCGTTCACGGGCACCAGAATAATAGCATTCATAGTTCATTCATCATCTAGTAACTACTGTACGTTCAGTTCACGTTCGCTCAAAATATGAACACGTTCATGAACGATCGTTCATTGAACTCGTTCGGGTACAACGCTGCTTCAATACACGAGGTCTTCAGTGCATAGTGTCGCTGAAAAATTTGAGCCCTATGCACTGTGCCCTTGCTGGAAATGACGGCTGAGCATGGCATTAGCTCACCAAAATAATGATTTACATTTCCTTCACCCCAAAGGGCAACTACCACACATACAGTACTTGGGTTGGCATGAAAAGGTTGGTGTCTCAGCAACATTACTTACAGAATCAGGAGACTGTTGACCAAACTCTTCTACTGAACGGAACGCCACGTTTCCTCCGTTTCATTGTCAACATGGCAGCCGTTTAGTGCGTGCAGTGTCCATCGTTCAAGCACTGCGTTTTCCGCCATTGTTAGGGGATCATCCGGGCGCTTTCAGTGCACTGACTCAACCGACATTTTCAGCGTGAACGCCCTATGCATTGAAACGCAGTGCCCGAAGTGCAAAAGTGCGTGGATTGAGACACTGGGACTGACACCACATTACTCCAGGGACTGAAACCAAAACCCAGTAGTACGCTGTATTTTGCTTTGGATAAAAATGGCTGTGTAGGAGCCACATTTAAGTTAGTTTGCTTGGACTCATGATTTCTGGTTTTCTGCACTTTTGAGCTTGCGCCCTCTTTAGGTGGTGTATGGTGCCACCAACTGAACTGGATAAACTACACATGACGGCAGGAGAGCAGGCCCTCAAGGTACAGTTCTTGACCTTGCTCACTCGAACACCCGTCTGACACGCTGCTCCTGCATTATATTGTCTTGCAGTTGTAATTCAAAAGACTTACTGTTTTGCATCTCATTGCATCATTTTGTTTGTGTAGGAGCCATTTTAGTCTCACTTATGGATAGGTTTTAGCGTAGTTTTAGATTTAGCCACATGGGGGAGCACTTCACTTTTATTGTAGGTCACGTAGCTGGTAGGATAGGTTGGCCTATAATTACAGGTGCCCACAATTAGTGGTTGATGAGGCTTGGACTGGGGAAACACACGGTTCTTACCGTAGCCGTGTGGATCCAGCCAGCACATTTTTAATGACACTCTATGCACAGCACTAAGGTGAACTAGTTATTGTATTAAACTTTTTTGTTGCAATAAACGGGGAACAACCCCAAAGGGAATTTCGGACTGGAACTGCACTTTTTTGCTACGTGTGAGAGAACATCCTAAGTCCAAGCCGAGGCTATAGGGCAGCCTCCACATCGTAAGAACCCTTTCCCATCTTTTTTCTTCTCAATGGACTGAACTTTTTTGTTGTGGACACCTAAGGAATTACGCACACCACAGGATAAAATAAACCAGACGTGGATTAAAGGAATCAAGCAAAGGATTATCACTATCAGTGAGTGCTCATCAATCGGATTCACATCTATTGGAAAAGTTGAGGATCTGTCAAGGCCTACGCCCGCATGATTGGAAGTTTGTAACCGTGATAGGAAACCGGATTACTTGCCTCTTGCGGTGCCCACCGGCGTTGATGAACTTCAGTGAGTGAGTAAGCGCATGTACGCTCTAGGACACTAAAAAGCCAAAGCTGCTCTCTTCATGCGTTTGGTGAAACTTTAATCCCTTCTATTTTTTTGATGTTTGATGTGGACTTTGCATGGGAAAAAGTAACGGCTTTGCCATATTGAATTTTGTTCACCGTGCTGTTGCGTAAAAGTGCTGTGCTGTTGTAGACCAAACTTTTGTGTGTGCCACCTCCACACAGCGGTCTAAAAGTAAGGAAAATAGGCCTATATGACCGCTGTGTTTTTTGGCTACCACGCCACATTTTGAAGTATTAGTTCTTTTTTATTTTGTTTTGAGGGTCCACCCAGTTGTGTTTTTTGAGCTTTGCGCAACATGGAAGACAAACCTGGCGAGGCCACGGCTGCCGTGCCTGCATCGGAGCGCACCGACACGCCAATTCGTTCTAATGAAGAAGAACAGGAGAAACGTGTGAGGAGATTAACGGCAAAGGGCCTTGTAATGGTGTTCGAAAACCTCCAGAAAAATCGTAAATCAAAGCTCATGCAAGCAGGCAAAAGAAAAGGAAAGATAAATGAGCTGCTGTCTGTAAAGGCTACTTCTTACACAATCAGTAAGATTAAGAAGTATTTGAGTGAATTTACTGTCCTGTGCAAGGAAGCCATAGAGGCCCAGAACACATTGTTGGAAATGCCAATGCCTGACTCCGAACATGAAACACAACAAAGCTGGCTAATAGAAAAAAATAAGGAAATTGAAAAATTTGAAAGCCATGTGTGTGAATGGTTGGCGAATGCAGAGTCAGAGTGCGCCGATAAAGAACCTGAAGTAAGGCCGGAGGACAGTATTTCGAACATTTCCAGTAAAGGCTCCAGACATAAAAGCCAAATGTCTAAATGTTCAAAATCATCCAGCATCGCTTCAATGCGTATTAAGGCAAAGGCTGAAAGGGCTGCTCTGTTGAAGTCTGCTGCTGTGCTAGAAAAGGTGCATGGCCTGGACGCAGAGGAGGAAGTTTTACAAATTGAGAGGGCAAGACTGAGGAGAGAAAAGCAACGTCTGGAAATGGAGGCTAAATTGGAAGCTAATACAGCTAAGTTGCATGTCCTGGAAAATGATGATGGTGATGATGATGATGGCGATGATGATGATGATGATGATGATGAGGGGGGGAATGCAATGAATGCCTATCTTCATGCCCAGTTGAAGTCATCTAACACTTCTGTTTCTCACCCCAAGCCTGTCATGCACCACCAGGATAATCCAGCTCCACTGGTGGTGAGGCCTAAAGACAAGCATGTTTCGCATAGGCCCAGTAACCCTATACCTTCAGTGCAGATATCATCTCGTAGACCGGCTGCACCGAGCGATAGCCGTGGACCCAGGAACAGCAACCCAGCCCTGATGCAGCATCAGCCACCACCACCTGCACGCAGGAATCCACCCACCCAGACACATGCAAGCCATGCTGTGTCTTCCGGTAACCATCAGCCCTCCCGTAACCATCTACCCTCAGTGTATGATCTCATGCAGCGTCAGAATAATATCACAGCTCAGCTGGTTAACAATCAAGCTCTAGCCTCCCTTCCACCTAGAGTCATTACTGAGTTTGATGGGCACC
Organism: Engraulis encrasicolus; assembly: GCF_034702125.1. NCBI lineage: Eukaryota > Metazoa > Chordata > Actinopteri > Clupeiformes > Engraulidae > Engraulis > Engraulis encrasicolus. Next base: position 55,400,873 of record NC_085865.1, read on the forward strand.
CATTAAAGTATGCTGCTTTCATCAGAGCTTTCGAACAGGCAATCGAAAAGAAAACATCTGACCAAGAAGAGTGCCTGTACTACCTTGATCAGTACACAAGAGGGCAGCCCAAAGAGCTTGTCAGGAGCTGTTTTAACATGGCGCCAGGTCAAGGGTATGCCAGAGCAAAATCTTTGCTGAAGCAGTACTTTGGTAATGAAATGAAAATCGCAGCAGCCTATATTGACAAGGCTGTGCAATGGCCTATGGTGAAACCAGATGATGTTAATGCCCTTCAGTCTTTTTCTGTTTTCCTAAGGGACTGCTGCAATGTAATGGAAGACCTGCAGTACATGGAGGAGATGAATGTGCCATCCAACATGCGCTTGATGATGCTCAAGTTGCCGTACAAGATGAGGGAGAGATGGAGGGCAGTTGCGTATGGACTTCAGGAGACGCGTGGCACAAGGGCCATGTTTGCTGACTTTGTGGTATTCATTGAGCACCAGGTGAAAATAATGTCTGACCCTATCTTTGGAGATTTGCAGGGTACATCATCGCACCACCCTTCCTCTCAGTCCAAGGCCACACCTTCAGGAAGAGGGCATGCTACAGTTGCTGCTGTCGATGCTGTCCGACCACCAAACTCCTCCGCACCCCAAGATCAGCGTAAGGGTCCATCTGTACAGAGGTATGATCACGGAGCATGCTTTGTGTGTAAAGGCCAGCATTCAGTGGTGAAATGTCCCAGTCTTGAAAAAATGACCCACAGAGAGAAACTGGATGCTGTGAAAGAAAATCGACTCTGCTTTCGCTGCCTCATGCGAGGTCACATGAGTAAGGCATGCGATAGACCTCTTACTTGTAATGTGTGTGCGAAGAGTCATCCAACCATTTTGCATATGGAACCCAAACCTACAGATTTTTCTGCCACTAACGCGCTTGTGTCATTACAGAGATGTTGCCATACTGGGGCCGGGGAAGGTGAGCATGTCGTATCCATTGTGCCTGTACAGGTGAAGGCCAAGTCTGGGAGTCATGTAATTAACACCTATGCTTTCCTCGACCCAGGGAGCTCAGCCTCGTTCTGTACCGAAGCCCTCATGGCAAGGCTGAATATATCAGGTACCAAAACTGACATCCTTCTTCACACACTAGGCCAAGAAAGAACTGTCTCTACCTCCATACTTAACGGCCTCCAGATTTCTAGTCTGGCAGAGGAAAATTTCTTGGATTTACCTGAACTATTCACTCAGAAAAGAATGCCTGTTAGTACAAAAAACATGATCAGTCAGCAGGAATTGAATAAGTGGCCATACTTGAACAAAGTCAACATTCCAAGTCTTGAGGCAGAGGTGGATTTGCTCATAGGGACCAATGCGCCGAACCTTATGGAACCCTGGGAAGTGATCAATAGCCGAGGGGGGGGTCCTTATGCAATTAGAAATCTTTTGGGGTGGGTCGTGAGTTGTTCGCTGAGAGGCAGCGAGGTGAAGAGTATGGATCGCTGTCCCACTGTCACCACCAATAGTATGTCAGTCACCAAGCCACAGGAGCCGGTGATCGCCAAACACAAGCCACTTATAAGTCGTGCCTATGAAGATAACTATTTTGACTTACCCTTTAACCCTGAAGATGTCACTCTTGCAGAGGATCCTGTCCGGCTAGACAAGATGCCAGGAAAGGAATTGCAACTCGACGACGTACATCCGTCAGACTTCCAGCCAGACGACATCATTGTTTTAAAGAACATTGAGTGTCCTGAGGAGATGCATTTACATTCTGATATGTGTGAACTGACTGATGTACTGTGCAGGGATGGTGACAATAGGCTGAGCCTGCCAGAGCTGTCCAGAGGGAAGAAGGAAGAGGAGACCCTTACTACCATCACGGATCAGCCCCTAATCTCTACGGATGAGCCTGAAGTGGATGGGGAACAGCTGCTGAACGTGCCTGCTCCACACAGCTCACTGAAGGCAACACAATCCTGTTTTAACTACCTTTGTATTTTTTACCTATTAAAGATGTTTTTAAATGTGTTACAGAAGAAAGGGTTCGCCAACACTCCTAAGCCGTGGAAGGATAAATTAAAGGTCAGTCCGGAAGGCCAGTCACAGACAGATGACCAGGGAAGACTGAAGCGGGCGAGGTCTAAAGAAGGGTTTCCCGTTGCTGAGCTTGAAGTGGATCCAGTGGCTCCAAGAGGGTCTATGCTGATGGGACGATTCACACAGACGTATCCAGACAAGAGAGGCCATGTGCGGTCAGTACAGCTGAAAACAAGAACAGGTCAACTTGAAAGGCCAGTCACGAAGATACGCCTCTTGATGGAAGCAGACCTCCCAAGTCCTGAAGATGATGTAGACGTCCCAAATCTCAAGACCAAAGATGACTGCATAGTCGATGACCCGATGGCCTGATGACCTGATGACCGGATGACCTGATGACCTGGCTGTCTTAAGATGTTTATTCTTAGAAACTCACTTTGTTTAAACTTGCACAAATGGCTCCTTAGTTTTAAATGGGTAATTGTGGTTTTAATATTCACTCACAATTAGGGGCCGGGGTGTAGGAGCCATTTTAGTCTCACTTATGGATAGGTTTTAGCGTAGTTTTAGATTTAGCCACATGGGGGAGCACTTCACTTTTATTGTAGGTCACGTAGCTGGTAGGATAGGTTGGCCTATAATTACAGGTGCCCACAATTAGTGGTTGATGAGGCTTGGACTGGGGAAACACACGGTTCTTACCGTAGCCGTGTGGATCCAGCCAAATTCAGCCAGCACATTTTAATGACACTCTATGCACAGCACTAAGGTGAACTAGTTATTGTATTAAACTTTTTTGTTGCAATAAACGGGGAACAACCCCAAAGGGAATTTCGGACTGGAACTGCACTTTTTTGCTACGTGTGAGAGAACATCCTAAGTCCAAGCCGAGGCTATAGGGCAGCCTCCACAGTTTGTATTTTATTTTAATTTGATTATTCAGGGTCTGAGTCAAACACTGCAAACCTGACTTCTCAACTCTGGGTGAAAAACGGATAGGAATTGGACTTGGGCTGGGAAAAGCCAGAACCTGTTTTTCTGCCAGCACAGGCAGCATAATGAAAACTTAGTGAAATCAGCCGTACCATATGATGGGATCCCCACTGTGTGTGATTACTCAGGCCAGATGCATTGCATTATGTGATGGTGGAAACATATTACGGGATCCCCCCCTGTGTGCAAGTGCACATGCCTGATGCATTTTGTTATGGTTTGTTTGTATTACGAGGTCCCCGCTGTGTGTGATGGCTCATGCTTGATGTACTGTGGTTGTGGTGTGAGTGATTGTTTGGGCCTGAATGTCAGTTATTGTCCCTTGACGATGAAGGTGACAGGAAGTGAATCATCACCTCAGCAACAACGGGGTCGTCTCTCTACAGTCGGCTGATGTACATGCATGCACACACGCACACACACACAAACACACAGTTTTTACAACACTGCCATCTACTTAATTTAGAACCGAACATCGCCATCCTCTTTTGGATGAAAACATTGTAATCCTCTTTTGGATTGTAATCTTTGTGTAATTTGGAGCCCCGTACTGTAATCTGACACTGTCAACACACAGCATTACCCTTCCTCCTCATCAATCTTGCTGGCCACTGAGCCAATAAAATGCAGACGTCAGGTCAGAGGGAGAGTAAAAGCTTTTTCCTCCTTGGCTACCCTTCAAAATCATCTCCATTGCACCTGCCCATGAGTCCCTAATCAACCTGTCTTTGTCTCTGCTTTAGAGAGACGTAAGCTATATAGAATCCCTTGTGTCTCTAACCTGTAAGTCTCTGCCATAGAGAGGGATAAATAGATACCCTCACCAACCTGTCTCTAGAGCAGATACCAACCTATCTCTAGAGCAATAGATCCCCTTACCAGCCTGTCTTTAGAGCAATAGATAGCAACCTGTCTTTAGAGCAATACATCCCCTTACCAAGAGCAATACGTCCCCTTACCAACCTGTCTAGAGCAATAGATATCCTTACCAAGAGCACTAGATCCCCTTACCAACCTGTCTTTAGAGCAATAGATGCCCTCTCCAACATGTCTCTAGAGCAATAGATATCCTTACCAAGAGCAGTAGATCCCCTTACCAACCTGTCTATGTCTCTGCTATAGGTAAATTGATCCAAGCTGTCTCTGCCACACAGAGTAGTAAACAGATAACCTTAACAACCTGTTTCTCTACCACAGAGAGTAGTAAACAGAAACAGACCCCCTCACCAACCTGTCTCTCTCACACAGTAGTCACTAGTAGTAGTCACTGAGTAGTGTAATAGATCCCCTTACCAACCTGTGTCACCTGTATCTCTGCTAAAGATATAGGGCCCCCACTGAAATAAAGGTCCTGGGCCGGCCCTGACTATCGGGCAAATAAAGTGCTATATTACTATAAAGTACAAAACTGTCCATCTCTTTTATACAGCGAATGGTTCGTAGGCAGACACCTGCTCAGTACCATACATGGCGTTACAAGGAAGGATCTTTATCATCATGTTGTTATATGCGCTGGCATGCTTATTATGAGGTCAGGGGCGGCATATCATCAAAAAGAGCCAGTGAGAGCCAGTGATATAAGGGAAACATAAAAGGCTGTATGGAAATTAGCATATGGAAATGCAGACTGCAAGAGATTAGATTTCACAGCATGAGGGTCATCTTGACTTTGAATTCCATCTGTTTTGTTGTGTGTGGTGACGTCATAATGTGCTCATGTGTTTCAATGGCTGGATGAAGAGGGATTAGAAACACCTGTGAACAGACCTGCACACATGCATACACACACACACACACACACACACACACACACACACACACACACACACAGCTAAGCCTAGAGCGGTGAACCTGTCTGTCATCCTCCGTGTTTTCTAGAGCTGGTTTCCTAGGCTGTTCTCATGAGATAAAAACACTTTTTTATTTATTTATTTTATTAGCGTTTATTGCCTTGTTTATATGTGTGTTCATATGTGTGATTTTTCAGTTTAGGCCCCTGTTTACAGGATATGTGAACTAAAATGTCCCTGTTACGTTAACACAAATCGGTATAAGATATTCCATCACTCGTCATTAGACCAGTAGATCTGATATTAACTGCCAATTTTTCATTTTTTGAACATGTATCCCTTTTACATTCACTTTAAAAGATATACACCTTACAGTCAATTTTAAACTGTATCCAGGCTAAGTCGCTACAACTCCATTGAACTCCATTTACCAAAAAATAAAAATCCGTTTGTAGACACTCTTCAGCAGACTCCATATTTCTTTAGTAGATTCCAAAAGTAGATTCCTTTAGGAGATTCTTTTAATAGGCTTCATTTTTAGATTCCCTTTATAGTCTCCCGTAGATACTGTTGCTTTGATTCTTTTTCATAGCCATTCAGACATAAAGGACAGAAGCACATGTAGTAGGCTACTCTATGCACAGCAAGCCATTCAGACACAAAGGGATGAACGCACACAAGCACACACAGTACATTATGTACAGCAAGTCATTCAGACATACGGTAAAGGATGAAGTTGTCAATACACTATATACACTCGCCTCCAAAAGAGTTGTCGCCTATCCATTTGTTTGGAATAACAGCTAATAACCTGACTTTCAATTAATCACTTGGCTTCAGAAGTCACTCATATGAAAGCTACAACCCTCCCGAATGAAAATGTATGTACAAAAATAAATTTCATGCAGGGCAGATTTTCACAAGACAAAAGTTTTGTCGCCTATCGAACATAATGTGAAAATGAGCAGATAAGTCACTTCAAAACACTTCAAATACGCAGATTTGGTGTCATACTTAATCACTGAATCACTCTCACCTCTCCAGAAAATCAACTTTGGCCGTAGGTGTATGTTTAGGGTCATTGTAATCATGGAAAGCAACACAATGAAAATCAATGGAGTTCAATGAGAGATGGTGACATATTCGCTATTCGTAGAGCAATACATGTTTAACTTCATGATGTAATCAATGATAAAAGCCCTCAAACACCTGCAGCATGCATGCAGCTCCTCATAAGAGTTGTATCTGTACCATGTTTCACGTTATGCACAATTTCTCTTTTTTCATATTCTTCATCTCCAACACCACATGGTATATTAACACTTGGAACTCACACCATGAATTCACCTTTGATTTGCACAATTAGTTAATAGTGGGTCATTATGATTCCAAGCAGGACTCCCTTCTCATTACTAGTATACTAACCATCAATGCATACATAGGTCATATGTTAATTAACTATAAATCATACATTACTTCCAACATAATTCCAATAGTATTCATGTACCCTTATTGTAAAGTGTTACCCATATAGTTTTGATGCTATCAGTTCTAAAATGGTTGATCTTGGGATCTTGACTTCAGAGTATGAGTCCCATTAGCCTTCATTTTTGTCAGAATTAGGCCTGACATACTCTTGGCTGGCTTTTTTGAGACAGGACAGTGGGAGAGACTTCTTTGGTGTTAAAGGTGAAGAATTTGGAAAAAATACATGGTGCCTTAAGTCAAACATGGGAGGGATACAGCTCTTATGTGGAGCTGCATGCATGCTGCTGGTGTGTGAGGGCTTTTATCATTGATTACATCATGAAGTTAAAAATGTATTGCTCTACGAATAGCAAATATGTCACCATCTCTCATTGAACTCCATTGATTTTCATTGTGTTGCTTTCCATGATTACAATGACCCTAAACATACACCTAAGGCCAAAGTTGATTTTCTGGAGAGGTGTGAGTGAATCAGTGATTAAGTATAACACCCGAATTGCGTATTTGAAGTGACTTATCTGCTCATTTTCACATTATGTTCGATAGGCGACAAAACTTTTGTCTTGTCAAAATCTGCCCTATCTGTGTTAATTAAAGGGTCAATCTTTCTTTGGTGCATGAAATGTATTTTTGTACATTCATTTTCATTCGAGAGGGTTGTAGCTTTCATATGAGTGACTTCTGAAGCCAAGTGATTAATTGAAAGTCAGGTTATTAGCTGTTATTCCAAACAGATGGGTAGCCGACAACTCTTTTGGAGGCGAGTGTATGTACTAGCAAGCCAGATATAGAGGATTAAGGCACACATTCCCATTTGTATGCACCGCAAGGTCAACTGTGCTTCTCATTCCACTGTTAAGAAACCAAGAAGAGGCTCTGTAAATAAAACCACAAATTTAAAGCTTTTCATAGCACTGCTATGCTACAGTATATAGGCTACAGTACCCGAAGTTAGATGGCCCACTTTTCTATTCACTGCCCTCTGGTAGCCTAGCAACATACAGTACTACATTATTATATTACATTGCATTACATTACATTACATTACACTTAGCTGACACTTTCATCCAAAGCGACTTACCAATATTACAGGGTATTGGTTACAGTCCCTGGCACAGTGTGGACTCGGGTGCCTTGTTCAAAGGCACCTCACCCATGGAGATAGATAGGGAGTGGAAGGGTGAGATTCAAACCTGTAATCTTCTGACTAAAGCCCATCTCTTTAACCACTAGGCCACGGCTAGCCCCGGTATGCACAATGCATTAGAATATCTGTGTGACAGGCATACAAAGCACGAGCAATTATGAACACATTAGAGGGTCAGCAATGCAATCACACTGATAAATACATTGCAATGTCAAACACAGGTCTTTTATGCCCTGTCTTTGCTGAGTGAACAATTTGACATGTGACTACTTTAAAGTTTTTTTTGTTAATCACTGTTAGTGCCTAGTTACATGGCCCATATCCATTCCCACACACGCACGCAAGCACGCACACACACAACAGAATTGTGTTAATGCAGTACATTTACTGGTTGATATGCAATGAGGGCCCTTGGGCGAGTTAATGTTTTTATGTTGCATATCTGTTAAATCTTTGTTTGATCACAGTGGTCAAGTTTTGAGGCGATGACAGCAGTGAATCTTTAGGCCGACACACACAGCCTGTCTGAGCGAACACACTGCCTTTTCTTGTCTGTGTGTGTGTGTGTGTGTGTGTGTGTGTGTGTGTGTGTGTGTGTGTGTGTGTGTGTGTGTGTGTGTGTGTGTGTGTGTGTGTGTGTGTGCGCATGTGTGTGTGTGTGCGTGCGTGGGTGTGTTAGCGTGTGTGTGAAATTACTTGTAATAGTTGATTTGCAATGAGGGCCCTGGGTGGGTTGATCTTTTCCATTGCTGAATATCTGTTGACGTATCCTCTGTCTGATCACTGTGGTCAAGTTTTGGGGCAATGACAGCAGTGTGTCTTTTGGGCAACACACACTCTTTAGGGTGATGACAGCAGTTTGACACACACAGCCAGTTTGAGCAAACTCACTGTTTTTGGACTGCCTGTGAGTGTGCGCGCGCGTGTGTGTGTGTGTGTGTGTGTGTGTGTGTGTGTGTGTGTGTGTGCTGTGTGTGCGTGCGTGTGGCTCATGTGGCAATGTCACTCTTAATCTGCCTTTTTCTATTTCTCTCACACATAGTCACGCGTTTTTAACACTGACCACACACACACGCATTTGCACACACACACACACACGCACGCACACAGACACGCACACACACAGGCACGCACGTGCATGGAGAAGAGTTAAGTCTGTGCTCTTTTCTCTGTTTCCTCTTTTCTCTGTGCCCTCAGTGTCAGCAGATATTGTGTCTGAGTGTTTTGCATGCGTCAGAACCCTTGGTGCCGTGTGCAGAATGTCAGAACCCTTGGTGCCGTGTGTCAGAACTCTTGGTGCCGTGTGCATAATTCCAAACCTCTTAATGTCTG